>NC_052118.1:8536909-8568517 GCF_012273895.1 Zerene cesonia | reverse complement strand
GACCTAGAGTTAAGAGATCTCCCCCCACCAAGTTATCTAGTGATAGAGTAGCCGCTAGTGCTAGTTTTAAGGATAAACAATTGTCGGACCCGAAGTCCGCCAAAGTGGACAAAACCGATGTTTTCGGATTGAATATCGAGAAAGCACCCAGAGAGGATTTCGCGCGAAAATCGTCAAAACCTAAAAACACTCAGAAAACTATCGAAAAAGATTCAAAAGAGGCGACTCCTCCGCCCTTTTTACCTAAAGATATTAATGTTAGTGGTGAAAAGAAATCCGCCGTCGACGCTCCTTCTAAAGAACCGGAACCAAATTCAGCTAAAACTAAAGCGTTTGACAATGAAATAAAAACTGAGGAGCAAGCGTGGGATTTACTTTTGAACGAGTCCAATAAGCAAACTGTTGTAAACCCCGATATTCCCACTTATCTTGTTGAAAAAGCTGATGAAACAAAATCTAAAACTAAGAAAGGGCGCAGGGCAAAAAAGTTGCCGGAAGACCAACAGTCGAAGGAGGATGACGATAACTTTGTCGAAATACACGCCATCGAAGAGAAACAACAGCCTTCTAGCGGTGAATTGGTTTCGATTTCGACAACTTTTGACGATTTTGAATCATCAGTATCGAGTTTAACAAAATCTAGAAAGCAGCGTGCATCAAAGAGTTTCACTCCAGAAAGAAAAATTGAGGAATCACCGAAAAACATTGAATCGATTAATAATATGGGGAAAACTAAGAAGTCGTTTAAAGACGACGGAACTGACACTTTGTTTGATTTGGAACAGACAAAGCCATCATCAAATGTCTTTAGTTCTACGAAACAAAATAACAAAGAAGATACATTTTTCGAAACCTGTAAGGAAGTTACTAGTACGTCTCTAAAAGTAAAAGAAAAATCTAAATCCCCGAAAAGCAAATCGCCATCACCAAATTTTGAAAGAAGGAAGTCATCTATTTCTGAAAAACACGAGGATGGTGAAAAAGAAGTTTATGTTATCAATACAGCTGAGGAGGAGTTCCCTGAGATTCAAATCACTACAGCGAATAAAACTCGTAAAAAATCCCCACAACCTGTTGAGAAATGTGAAAAACCGAAAGAGTTGATCATGCCCAATCGTTATGAAGAAGCTAACGTGAGTGCGAATAAATCTTGGAGTTCAATTGTTACTAAAAAAGCCAAACAAACTGATGAGAAAGAAGAAAAAATTGTTAAGACGGAGGTCGTAAAAGCACCTGAGCGCCAAGAGGTGGATAACAATTCACCAGGTGCTACATTACAAGAAAAATTGGCGGAACTTTGCAAAAGAACTGATATAATGGTCGCAGAATGTGACACACCTTCCGAGCTCAATTTCGTCGAGGAGCATCATTCAGTCTCTCATGATTTCCCGCCATTGGACGGATTAGACTTCGCCTTGGATGATTTCAAACTCGAAGTAATGAAAGATAGCCTTCTTGATGCTGGCGATACTAAAATAGCAAGTCCCATATGCAAAATTAACATAGACGATATACTGTCGTCTATGAAAGATATTTCTAAGTCAGATGAATCGACATCATTTAACCTAATTGATGTACAACAAATGCCAGCCAGGAAGGAAAAGGGCTTTAGCGTTCTGGAAACCGATAAAATAACTACGCAAGAGGTGCAAGCGGACGACGAAGTGAAATCGGAGAAATATAACGATATGGAGAAGTCGTCTGATGAGGACGGAACCTCGCCGGTTGTGTCGACTGATAGCGATAAAGAAGATAAAAAAACAGGTGCTACTAATGTTACGATACCATCTCCAAAACAATCCAAGGCAAAGAAATCGCGCAAGAAGAAAAAGTAACATGAAGATGTTCTTTCGATAAAATTTGAGCTTCTTTAATTGCAAATAATAGTTGTTAGTGAAACAAATTCGTTTTATTGTAAGCAGAAGCGGATTGCAGTGCTGCTACGTCAGTTTCTCGTTTTAAGTAGTTAAATTTACTTCACTATTGTATAAAATCTAGTATTACTCATAGAATCATATCGTTTTAAAAATAGAATAAAAATGTGAAAAAGTAGTAAAAATTAAAAAAAATAAAACATTGATTTCTGATTAAAGAAATAATCAAAATTTTAAACGTGCTTTGTTTTATAAATATATTATTTCTTTTTTGACGAGATCCTCTTCAATTATTTTTGTATTTTTTTATTAGATATTATTTTAGGCGTAATATTTCTTTTTATTATGCAAATAATAGTTGCCGCCAGGGCCAGTATGCGTAGCGGATGCAATGATCCAAAAAAATTTGTAAATCATAAAAAAAATTCCATAATTAATTCGTAACGACTTTAGTTGATAAATTGATTCGAATACAATTGTGATGAAATTATATTTAGTTTTAATCACGTGCTGTTTTAGTGCATAATAATTAATATTATTTTTTGTATGTTTATTTATTTTTCTCAATGTTATTTTTTATAATGTTTACAAAAGTATGTTATTTATTTATTGCATAATATAATTATTTGTGTAATTACGCAATAATACCTCAGTATTAGTGAAAATTACTTGCATTGCATAATATGACATAGTCGGGGGTATCAAATACCATTGTGTGCACATTGATATATCTTCCTCATACGAGACAACTTGATGTTATGGACATACCTACGTACCTATTACTATACTTATATTTTGTATATACAGTAATTTATAGAAAGTTTTGTATTGTACACGTATTTGTTAATGTTATAATGTAAAATCTCAAATCAAATATTCATACACAATATGGTTATTGATATATTATAATTGTTATCATTAAAAAGCAGGAGTATCCTTTTAAAAATCTCTAGTCTTTTTTTTATTAAAAATCTGTATATGATAATTTCGTTTATACAGTGGAAGCCTTTAGAATTCGGTTAAGAAGTCCCTAACATCACGTTGTCTCTCTCTAATTATTGTCTATAGAACTCATTGTATGATGGCCGCGGTAACGTTATGTACCTTAATGATTTATACTTATAAGCGTTCTCTCATGACAAGATGTAGCACTATTAATAGCTAAAATGAATAATAATAAGATAATAATGATGTGAGAACTCAATTAATGGAATGAAAAAGACCAAAAAATAATATCGGATAATTTGGCTAATTTTAAGTAGTACTCTTCTGCGTACCTGTATTAGGTATACTGTTTTATATTTATTTTTAAATTACAATTTATGAGATTTTATTCAGTCGGTTAGTTTAATGAGAAAATATATTGTCGCCTGATTCTCAACTTACGAATTAAATTAATTAATGAAATGTATCCATTTTACATTTTAAATATTAGAACACTTAAGAATCTTAGTGCCTGGTGAGTCAGCGCTGCTTGTGAAGTGCAAATTTGGACTTGTTAAATCGAATAATGTTCTGTTCGCCTTGTTTAATTTTTCGGAATATCAATAGAATTATACAGGTTTTTTGTTGGCAAGAAAAACAATTTTATGATGTATTTAACAAGAGAGTTAATTAAAACATGTTTTTGAGATTTAATAATTTGTAATCATCTTTTGAACTCGGAAATTCAAAATGAACTCTATGACATGTAAAGTTTTTAAAGTTACAATAACTCACGAAATGTTGCTCGTACGATTTGATTAAAATTAATGAAATTAGCTTATTAGCTGCTTCACTGTTATATTTTTGATCGATTTGATGCGTTTTTTTGAATTTGGCAAAATTTTAACCGTGTGACTTTGTTATTGACGTGGAGTGTTAAAATTATTAGAAATAAAATGACAATTCAAAAACCATTTTTGCATTTTATTTTAAAAGCAATCCCCTTGTTAACTCATGGAATTTAAGGTCTATTCTAAGAACATTTTATTCAAACAATATTATCGTGATAGTTAATTTTGTTGATAAAAAAATATACGAGCCGAATAATCGCTGGGTATCCGAAATGAAGAAATTTTTTATTTTATTCAACAAATCTATTTAAAAACCTTTAATTTTCATCATTTTAAAAAGGCTAATATAAATTAATATTTTAATACATGAACAGTGCTAACTTGGGAAATTAAAATAACAAATCATTTATTTACTACAACATAAATTTTTAATATTAGAAACAAACATTATAAAATATAAACATCCCCATAAACTTTCAGATTAGAACATTTCATCCTCAAGTACCAGTTTTATCCCTGTTATTTCTTCAATTCCAGCGATAAATCGCTTCGAAGCGGAGCAAGAGGAGCTCAGTTCTAGTAGTTTTAGCTCGGCGTCGCGGGCCTCTCTCGACCCTCCTTCCTCCCCTACTCCGAGCTGCAGCGGCGACAACCTGCTGCACTTCCCGGGGGACTCTAGCAGCTCCCTCTGAGGTTTGTGCTGTACGCGCTGGATATAGGCGACCAGACCTGACCCTTAGACACTTTGCACTAATTAGACGGTTCTAGATGGTTTAGATTGCAGTGGAGCAGGCAGGAAAGAAAGTTTAGAAAGATTTTCAGTATATCTTTAGATTATCCACATCACCGCTGCTCTATTCTGTGAGACTCATGGTCGTATGCTCATGTTCTAGAGGCAAAATGCTTGACATTATGCGACATTTGCACTATACTAGGTAAAAGAAAAAAGGACTCGGCTAAACAAGTAGGGTGATGATGTGATGATGATGAATATCGAAATGATAGCTAGGTCAGATTGTAGAGCTAGTTTAATTTGTGCAAGAGCGGAATAACACAGTATAAACTGTCTTGAGCTACACTTTGTCGGATTTCTTTGAATTCAACGTATACCATGTTTAGTCTGTCTGGTTCCTTATATTCAGTGGGTATGGTTAGTGACGATGCACTTTCTCGTACATCACGACTATGTTTAGACATTTGTATCAGGTTGTATTTACAATATGTTATACAATGGAACTGTAAATTTGGTGACAATAGTTGTAACGTAATACATATAAGACTTAATTTTTAAAGCAGACTTACAAATTATGTGCATTTTTGGCTTCACTTGTCGATTTCATAGTTATTGTAATGTTTTTAAGAGTATTTTTAGGATCAACAATTTTTTTTATAAGATTTATGTCCCAAATTGCATATTAAACGCTGATTTATACGAAGCTTAACTTTAATAGTCTTAATTTGATCTTGTAATTAATACTTTAAATCATACGATCATATCGTTCAATAACTTTATATACCAATTTATAGATATATATATTTTTTTTAATTTGAGTTAGCTTTCTAAATCTGTAAAGTAATGTTAAAAATGACAAATGTATGTTGGAGTAGGTATATATATATATAACAACGCAACCGTAGAGGGCTTATAATATTATGTTATTTTCATGACGATTTCTTCTGCTCTACCAGTATAAGGTGTTTTTTTTACCTAAATATAAAGTTTCACTATTCTAAGTAAATTTAAAATCTACTTAATCGTATCATATGAATATAATTAATTAGTAAGTATATTATATACGTATGATTAAGATGTAGTGTTGTATTTTTATACGAAATGAATGTAGTTTTCAAAGAAAAGTATGGTATAATATCATTAAAAACTTTTAATGTAAGCGGTTGCTTCGTATGCGGCCTACTTTAAAGATCTGTATTAGCTAAAATATAATAATTGTATGGGTGGCATTGTGTGAATTGTTAATTTATTTAAATTATCGACAAAACCCAAGCATTTTCTTTTTTATGTCTGTGATAATTAGTATGAAGTAGAAAATAATAATTTGAGTCCACTCCGATTGATTCGAACATTCCAGATGCAAAACATGGACCCAATAATTATAATTTTAGTGTTGAATGGAAACAAGAAATTGATGTGTGATATTTAATTGCTCCTTTTGGTTAGTTTTCTTTTTAGTTGTCTTCCTTAAATCGACGTTTGGTGTTAAAATTGTATTTTATATATAAAAAATGTATTTTTTAAAAGTATTCCGAATATTGTCTATGGTATTGCCATTTGCATAGGGGTTGCCATATTAGCGTACAAATTGACGCGTAGTTTAACTACATAAGGAGAAAAATTAATGTAAAAAAACGAAATTTGACGGGGTAAATTATTAGCGTACGTAAAATGATTGTGATGGATGGATGTGATAGGAACTTATGTCATTAGAATAAGATTCAATATAATTATGTATAATTCCTATATTTTAATCATTTGTAATTGATATATAATTTGTAAGTGTTTAATACATAAATATACTTGAAATTTGGTGTTTTCTTTGAATAATATCTCCATTTCTTCTTAAAAATTGGTTTATTAATATATAAACAACAAATAACAGATTCATAATAGGTTCGTTAAATAATATACAGCTGTCTTACTCATTTAAAAAACGAACAATAATCTATATAAACCTTAAATACTGTGAGATTATTTAAATACTGATCATGTTAGACACTTACGGACGGTTATCATTATTCTCTAATAAAAAATTGATTTTCTTAACATCTATAGACTGTAATATATAAATGTGTTTATAACTGTTATATTAAAAACAATCAACAACAAAATTTAAATTACGTACTATAAAGTCACTCGATTTTATAAAATGACACAATCTCACATATTTTATGATATAAAATAAAGGAATGTTTTCCATTGTTCATAAATATAGTAAATATATTTGTTACACAACTTTTTCAATTGATTTGCACCATGGACGGATTACAATACCTCCTAATATTGTATCTATTAGTACTAATTTCAATATTAAGTACACAAAATAATATGACACATACAACTGAAGTCCTCAGAACTGAATATTGACTTTTATAAACATACTCGTATATAAATGCCTTTTTTGTTTGCACCATATTTGTATCATCACTTCAATTAAGAATTCAAGGCACTATTAAAAATAACTATGTGATCAGACAGATCAGAGATACACATTTCTACTTGCTAACAATTGCATTTATAACCATAAAAAATATAAAACCCCATCACATAGATAAATAAATAGAACAAATAAAAAAATCACTCCTCATGTCACACACACTTTATATGCACTTTGATAATCAGCACATCGTCCTTCACAAATCCGTTTCTCACTACATCACTGACAACAGCATACTCCGTATACCCAAAGCCTCGGACACATATCTCAGTGGTCGGTTTCCTGAAGGCTATTAATGTTGAGTTGGACATCATTGTGTCTCGTTGGGTGTATTCATGATCATACTGATTGATCATTGCAAAGGATATGCGACCGTTGAATGGCCAGTCTAGGTAATCGTCGTTTTCAGTCTTCATGAGGTGCACGTGGAGGGCGAAGCAGAGCGGATTTAGAGGAGATATGTTGAGGCGGACGCAGAATCTGAAATTTTATAGACATTCCAGCTCAGGGTTTGTAAGTCTATTGTAATTTATTACTCGATAATATTCATCATTATTTATAGACTACAACTATAGTTCGACCAGATAATTTGGTATTGAAATTTATTAAAAAGTAGTACAGTGAAAAATGCAATAGTCAAATAATTGAATTAACTGACAAAACAATAAAAATTGTCTACCTATAGCCATTTGGAGAAGTGTAAAACCCAGGGCTATACAACATTTTGTTGTGGTCCTTTATCATAGCATCCAATCTCGCTTTAAAGTTATCAACCTTCCATATATAATGTCCCATGCAGTACCGCAGTAGCATGTCATTGTTCTGCTTCATCTTTGCCACAGCAAAAGCTGACAATTGCTTGGAAATATTAGCAATTACTATGTCTTGTTCGCGGTTTCTTTGTTCCAAAACTACCACCCTTTCATAGAGGGCTCTGGAATGAGTGATAAGTAAGTTGTTGGAAATAAATTTATAGCGAATATTCTTCGGTTAATCTGTCACAATATTTGTAGATACATTTGTTCAACAAGTGAATGACAACCAAAGAAATGTATAAAAAATTGCTGCATTAACATATTGTGAAAAAAAAAAGAATTCCATCATGAGGTGAACTCGCTAGCTTTCGCCATATCGTGATGACGCCTTAGATTACTCGGTCAAAGATGGTGCCACAACAGTAATTGAATATACTCCACTATTTCTCTTTTTCCTACCTATTTTATAATCTATTGAAATGTTAGTTAAATCAAACCTTTTTAAAACATTATTTCAATTATTACAATATTGTATGTATCGAACATAGCTTTTAGTTGGATTTTAATTTCTTATAGTGTTGGTTAGTTGGGGGACTTTTTTTCTTACCCATAAGTCTTGTATAATTTACCTAATAAGCGCACTTGTATCATTAATTGGTGTGGATGATGTCCCCTCACTTCCCTTTTCAGGCGGATCCCACAATAGAGCCTCCTGTGCTTTCGCATCCATGCTAGTATTGGACATGTCATTGTCAATTTTTATTTTTGAGTAAGCATTCATTAGTAGCTGAAAAAAAAAATTCTTTTGTACTCAATAAAATATTAATATTTTAACTTTAAAGATAGTGTTTTAAATCTTTTTATATAAAAATCAATTGCTATTCGTTAGTCTCGCTAAAACTTCAGAATGGCTGATCTAATTTTTATAATCATGGTTTTGGTGCATTCTGAATATTCCAGGGAAGGTTTAAAAGATAAGAACAATACGGATTTTTGTATATAAAAATGAGTCATATTATCAACAATTGGATTCAGAAGTTTGCAAAAATGTAACAGCAAATAAAATTATTTACTGATGTTATAAATATAAAAATATCTGAGGTTGAGTCTGCTTTGTTTTCTTAACTACAACTACTAAACCAATTGTAATAAAAAATTATGAACAGATATAATTGATCGTGGGAAACAACATACAACAGTTTGATCACAAAATATTTATAGAGGTTGAGATAAAGAACAAATATTTGTGTGAATTACACAAGGGTGAAGTAGTTGTAAAACCTAGTAGTATAATTGGAATTACTCACACTCATATGGCTCAAGACATCATTGTGTAAGTGTGTATTGGCATCTTCCTGATTATCAAACATTTCACTGCAACCAACAGCTTTGAATGAGCAAGGTGTTTTAACGTTGTGCTGTGTTGATGCCTCAGGCTGGTTGAATTCACAGGTGGAAATGTGTGTGTCTAGGTCTAGCGGAGTCACTTTTACTGTACACCCTGGCATTATGAATTAATATTAATGATAATAATTCTAATTTTAAATATATCAACCAAATATATTTTGTTAATTGTTGTTAAAGGGTGAATCTAACTTTACATTGTTATGTTTTGCATTTTAATTCCAGTTATTGAACTTGTTAATTGTATATTTAATTAAAGATAGGTCAACCCATTCTTATACAAAATATTAATGTAAAATTTGTAGTTTGAAAATGAATAAACTACTGCTTTATTGATTAATTATCTTCATGCTTTATTTTTGATAATGATAGATCTTTAACTCACCCTTTGAAGCAAACGGACAAGACATCCTTTGTTCTTGAATCTCCCTCTTTGTATAATTATCAGGAAATATGTCAACCTTCATACTAAGGTTTATATTGTCTATGGGGCAATGGCCACTATTTCTGAAATTGAATTAAATGCTTAGGCAAAATTGCTTTACAGAAACTGAATACTACATCACATATTAAATTGCTTATAATAACTACATTGCATTTAATACTAAGAGAATAATTTCTGTCTGTAGGTCAAATTTTATTTGAGAAATCATTTGAATTGCTACTATGAATTATAAAACCAGACATTATGTGTAATATGTGAATAATAGGATTACTTATTGCTAAAATTAAGTTAAGACTAAGTAATATCTTACTGTAACCATGAAGTAATGCAGCTCTTACAAAACTTATGTCCACAAGTAGTGATGACGGGGTCTCGCAGCCAGTTAAGGCACACTGGGCATTCATATCTTGACTCTGGCTGATTACTCAGCACAGTTTCGTTCAATGTTGTTATACCCATGGGCTGGAATTATAAATGTAAGAATTAATACATACAAAGAGTTACGAAACAATGTGCTATAACAATATAAGGTTAAATAATATGTTATTTTACATTAAAATTTTAAAAACATTCAAATACAATAACTTTACAGAAACAAATTTTAAAATGGTTGTACAACGGAAAATCTGCCAGAGACAACGAAAATTGAACGGAGCGAAGGAAGTAGGCTCTTTTGCATACAAATGATTTAGGTAAAGGTCTCCGAGGTAAAGAAATGTTTTAATGTTTGTGAAAGAATTGAAACAAGCGATAAATATTAAATATTTACTTACCGCTATGCCCTCAGACGCATTTTTTGTTTTGTTATGGTCCATTTCATAACTTTTTAAAACAATATAAATAATTATTTTTGAAATATCGTCCAACACCCAACAATAAGCAGTGAGCTATCAAGATTTCTTCAGCTGTCGTCTGTCAGAAAAACGTGACAGATAGTGACATTGATATATTATTATCTACAGATTAATAATTTCATAATTAAAGAATAAGTAAAATAATAAATGCGCAAGTAGAAGCATTATTTTAAAATGTAAATATGCGAGCAGGAAGTAGCATATCCTTTTCTTTCTATCCGTGTATAGCTTATTGTTGTTCATGATCAACATTAATGAGCCGAGAGCCGTGGCACATAATATCTGTTGATAAAAAAACAACAATAATATTTATTTAGCACATTATGACAAATCAATAAAAAAAATGTACATCATATCATTATTATATTATATCTGTCAACAAGGAAAATTTTATTATAGCTAATGCACTGTGTGATAATTCAATGAACAAACACGTTATTTCAAAGCGAACGAGGATCACAATTCAATAGTATTTTTATTGACTTCTCTATTACTATTACTCCTGGTAAAGAGTGGAACCTCCCCCTCCAAGGACGTAATGACTTTCTTTCTCTTCACAGTTTTGTTTTTTGAAATTATGTCGTGAATTAGTGATAAAAAAATATTACACATTAAATATACAAAAGAAAAAAATATACATATATGATACAGACAAAAGAACACAATTCAAACTCAAACTTAAACTTAAACATTTATTTGTTCAACTAGACTTCGTTTAGAAACCCTTTCGAATTGTCAAAATACATAATAATTATTTCCTCTTAGAACCTCCTCCTTTCTTTGAAGTCGGGTGTTAAAGTATTTTTGTTTGTTTGTTTCTTGGTTGATGCCCGTTGAACCCGATTATCCTGTGGTTCTTCAGCGACAACATTCCGTGGATCTTAATCTTCCATTCATTGATATTATATTAGAGTTAATTTTTAAAATAACTTTGAAGTTCATCAACATCATCAGCTCGTATTGTTTCACGTTTTTAATTCTTGGAATGTGGACATGCCTATTCCCTCACGATATTTTCCTATGATATTGCTTATGTGCACATAAAAAAAAAATATTTTTTTTATTTTTTACACTCGTCTGATCTCGAACTATTGATTTTTCTGAAGTCCGAAACCACTTATATAGCACCATACATAACACATTTAAATGTAGTCCTACTGAACTCTATTATGTTACATTCTTAAAGCAAGGTAATATTATGCGTATCGTGCAACTGCGTAGAAAAATTCACGATTCAAAAATACATAATATAGGCACCTATAGTATTATGTTACCTGTGATAATACATAATACTTAAAACATAGATAAATAAATTTAATAATGACTAAATTCTATTAAACGAACTAATTCTATACGTTATTCAGTTATTCATAAGTTTGAAGAGTAGCTTACTTTTTTGTTATAATTAGATTCTTAAAATAATTCATTTTAGTGTTATGTTAGTAAAAAAGATCTATATTATCTTTGGCAAGACAAAATATTTAAAACTGCATTGAATAACACACATCCGTATCTAGATTGTAAGTTACATAAAAGGTGTTTTAAAATTCCAATGATTCAAGCCATGCTGGCGAATTGTGTCAACGTTGATTCATAACGATATCCTTGAGGTACGCTGAGAATGATAAACGCTATCACAGTTAGGTGTTTAAATACCGTATTATAAATGGCAGCTTTAAATATATACTCTAGCTTACACGATTGGAATAAGTACAAATGGTAATACTGAAAATAATATTGTGCAAAAAACATACATCTAAGCAATAGATGATATGAGCCTAATAATTGGAGCTAAATACATATCTATTAACTTAAATATCGTGCTCATTTCATTATGCCTAAGACGATCATATTAATAGCATAAAATGGAGATAGACAGATTAGGAGATCGTCTTACAATATACTTATGAAACTGAACTTGCATTGTTTTTAGTGCATACATGCGTGCATTTTTAAAAGCTTTTGAGTGTATTTGGTTAAATTAAGTTTATCACAAACACAGGTCGTTATAGACTTATGGTTTTTGGTGGCACAGATAACAAAATAATAAACTGGTAGCGGAAAGCGGTGAACATTAAGTAAAGTCAATAGACAACAAGAAATATAGAATTATGTAAAAGATAAATAATGTGTTACTCAATATTCATAGAATGTGGAGAAATTATTGCGCAGTCGCTGACATAGTGACACTGAATAGTAATTTCTATAAATGGGATATCAATATCTTAAAATTATGTACTCAAAAGAACATTTTTGATTGGTTCCATTTACGAAAGTAGTTGTACTCGTCTTTGAGGCTATTTCTAATATAGATATTTGGAAGCGTGTTTCCGAATGAATTTCATAAATAATTATGAATAATTATCCTCTAATTTCACAATTAACATTATTCTTATGACATAATAATAAAATAAAAAAACAGAGAACAAAGAGAGTAGATAATATTTTTCTATAAATTATGTGTGGTTTAGTACTAAAAGAGACGAAAAAAATATATTTGTATATAAATAATTGAATGATCTAATCTTTTTGTAATCTTTCTCACCGTTAATCATCTTTTATTTAAAAATTTCAGAGTCACGAAGGCTAAACTCGGAATTACAAAGATTCACTCTTATAATCCAAATTATGCAAATTTTATATTTTTATACTTAAACCAAATTTGTGTTCATTTTGTTTGAGATTTACATTGTAGGTACATTTTTATTCCACGAATTTGTAATTCCGATGAGCTTTCGTATTATGTAATTTTTATGGCGATCTCTTTTTAATTGGGTTGTAAATTGTAAAAAACAGGGAAACAACGTTTGCGCGTAAAATTATTGCGCGTAATTTCGTGTGATATTGTATGTTTTTTAAGATGAAGGTTAATTGCTCATAAGATTAGTTTTATACGTTTTTCGTCTTTTTATAGAAGGACGTTACAAGATTTTTCGGTATTTTTTTATTTTTTTTTAAGCATGTTTAATGATATATATCTTTTTGGAAAGCTTAGTTATTATTCTGTAAGCTCTTGTCAGACAAACTTAAGTTCTAAGTGTTATGATAATAAGAATGGATTGACGACGGAATACAATAATGGACTGGGGACGTCGAGGAAAAGGGTACGTGCTTCCACTTACCAAAGCAATCATAGTAATATTCATATGCTTCTATTTTCTATGGAGGTGTGGTACGTTCCTTGGTACGAGCTGGAACAATTCATTCCGAAGCGTGGTAAGCTCTCGCATACAAGATAAGCAAAAGCAAGTCATTAAAAACCTCAAAATGGATTTTGGAACACAAATAAATATTGGTCTGAAAAAAATTAAGTAACGGATTGGACTAATTGGAATAGTTTGTGTGAAATTAAAAATTATATATTGCCTAGTGGAATTTGATCCTACATGAGTTTTGAACCTGTAATTTAATCTAATACATTGATTTGTACAAATAGACGGTCAGGTTGAACGTTAAAGAATTAATATGTTAGTTAATTCCAATAATTAAATCGTATAGTATATTGTTGTTATTTAACTATTCTTGTAAAATGTATTCCATATAACCGTTGCATTGAACGCTCAGAGTTTAATATTTATAAGTAATATTGTGTGATTCTCATAAATGTGATAATACTATACAGCTTATCTTGGCAGAAAGCTCGTTATTTCTAATCAGATTCAAAGGGGATGGCTCAAAGATACGCTCATAGCATTTTCAAGTAATGGATTCTTATTAAGGATAGACGTAGGTCCGCTTGGTAAAGTCAAGTCCTTCCCTTTTGATGGGTTTTTAAGTTAGGAACTAGTTATGCTAGGTTATGAATATTATTAGATAAATTTATCTTACTCCGATAGTTTTTATTATTTGTGGTAGATACAAAATATATTCATATGTTGGATAATTATTTATTGTGAATTACATTAACATATTCAGTTACTGTAAAGATAATTATTATTAAATTTATAAATAAAAATATGAGAAAATTTTATTTTTCTTTAATCTTTAAGCGCATTTTCTCGACTTTTAAAATAAAGAAAATTCCTTCTACTTCAGCATAATTGGATTATAATTACGTCATAAATGTTTGTTCTCTCTGATACAATTCACAAACACATGATAATTCAAAGCAATTCACTTTAATTTATTTCATTCACGCAACCGCGCTAATTATCAAGTTCATTATCGCTATAAGTGTCGCCATATAGTTTATTTCAGTGCATACAGATAAAAAATATTATTAGGTCTTAATAATAAAAAATCCGTTGCATGAATATGTTACGTTAATTATGTAGGTTTATTTACATTGTTCAAATGTAATGTAGGTAAAGTCACGATGTTCTAAGATTTATAAACAACAACAAAAAGGTGTGTGATAACGGTATTTTTGATTTTTTCTAATTTTCACCGTGGCTAATTGACACTAATTGACACTACGAATAATGCTATCCTAAACATGCTTTTACGCATGGAGGGGAACGATAATAATGTTCCAATATCTAGTCTATGGTGTTTTTATCGGCATCAGGGTCGATCAACCTGGTTTAACGGTAAAGCGTGGTTGCATCACCGTGTAATGTAATAAGTGAGAACAGTGTAGTCGGGCCTTTACAACGGTCAACCCATTAGAGTCCGAAGTGTTCGATATTGGGAACGATCTATAATGATTTTGTCTAACGGTACTTATTGGATTTATTGTTGGCTGGTAAATTATTTGCGGCTGCTATTGTGTTACTAACTGTTTGTTATTAGCGGGATATTGAAATGAATGAGTAAAGTTTAACGTTGTGTTGGTCAGTTTTTTTACGCTGATCAATTTAATGATGCTTCCTTTTTGTGACCAATAGACCGTGAGATTTTTTTATTATTTTTAATATGAGATCGAAACCAGGACCTTTCGTTACTTCGCTTAAACGTTAACACGTAGTTGTAAGATGGTTATAATTTAAATAAAACATGTATTTTTAATATTATTTGCAATGTATACCTACAGCTGTTAAAAAAAAAAAGAAAAAGCCGAGGATAGTAAATTTAGTACATGTTGCTTACGGATCATTCGAATTGAAATACATAAATAGTTTGAAGTTTGATTCAAAACATAAGATATATTTCAGTTGAATCCCGGTTTATTTAAAATTTATGAGTTGAAAAAAAATTATTACAAACGGCCTACTCTGAAAAAAAGTTTATGTGATCAAACATAAAATACATACCCGATTTAAAACCTCCTCCCTTTTTCATCGGTGAAAAAGTATGCACATTTTAAAATATTTATTCTGACACTATTTCTTGGAATATTATGGTTACCTACTCCATGTTAATGGCTATATCATACGATTATATATTCATAATATATTTTAATGAACATCAATTATAGCATCTTCCGACATAGCGTTAACGCGATTACGCTCGTCTCCGTTCGCGTCAAGCTGATATCTTTATGGCAGTCTGGACAACTTATTGCCTAATTAAACATGTTCACCGCAATGTATACAGAGCATTTCCGGCTTTATTAACGATAATAAACTATTTACAAATCATGTAGAATATAATTCATTTAAAATGTACACAAGGCTGGTCTAATTTCGTAACGTTGAGTGTTTTATTATTCTTTTGCAATGAGTGATTTATGCAAAAAAGAAAAAAAAAATTCTTGCCGATCTTAAAGGCGGGAAAATTTGACATAATCTTTAAGAAGTTAAACTTTTTTTAAAAGATAGTTTTCTGAATAAGATTGATAGCTATTTTAAAGAGAGAGTTTATTTTAATCTAGATTGTATAAATAAATACCTGGACTGGGATACATACACCGTTAACATGCAAGCGCAACTTAATATCATTTACAAGTTAAACGTAAGGCGTTAACCCTCTTCAAACTATTAAAGGTCGTTAGCAGCGTGGCAGCATCCTCGCAATGTCAACAAGCAGGTAAGCATCTGACGTGAAGTTGCTTGAGAAAAAATTGAAACCAGTTAATGAGCAAAATAAACATGTCCCGAGCAGACGTATCCCTTATTTGTTTTGGCTTGTGTAGCTATAAAAATTTTATGGTATCGTGGAGGTAAGTGATATATACATGGTAGTTTTTTCTTTGAAAATGTAGATATTTGATTGAATTTGTGATAATTTTACGCAATCTATTCTATTTTAATAGTAGTTCGTTAATGATAAATTAAATGTCACATATTATCGATATAATATGTATCTTACTTTATTTTAAACGTAAAATAAGGACCTTTAAGTATTTCATTGCAATAAAAATACACTACAGATACAGTAAAATTCTGGAGTCCATCGGCGATCAAATAAACAAATATTCCTTTGTAGGAGACATATTTTTTTAATAAAACAGTGCAGTACTTTGCCATCACTCTTGTCGATAACTGTTTAAATTTTTCATTTAAACTGCACTGCTAACTGTTTAAGTAATCTTTGGTACTGTTCATAAATCCTTGACATAGAGACACTAAGGATATAAATTGCTTTCCCAGGTTGCTATGACAACACGCAGTGCTGTAGATAGCTGTAGGCTGCAGCTTGCCACCAAAAGTTTCAAACTCAGTACTCACTGATAAATAAAGCCTCTCCTCAGTAGACGATCAGACGCGGTGCTATATGCACGTGGTCGCGTAGCAACACGTGTTACAGTAAATACTTATTTTATCAGTTTAAAAGTGTATATCTATTATTTCTTTCGTGTAAGGTGTGTAAGCCGTATATGCGGTGGTTTTGTAAATGAATATTAGTTTGCATTCTACGTCCTTGATTAGGTTTGATTTTTATTAATAAATATTTTAAGTTCGGTATTATGTTTTGATTATGTGGAAATTAATAAAAAAAATAGACCGACGCGGTTGTTTCTTTTAGATATTTTGGAATTACATAAAAAATTACCCTTAATTATGTATCCGAAACTTCTGTTACTGCCATCGTTGATTTTTAGATACTTTGGAATTATATAAGAAATTGCCCTTAATTATGTATCCGAAACTTCTCTTACTGCCATCGTTGATTTTTTTTGCCCAATATCATATATTTTGTGCAATCGTCACTTGAAATTTCCCACGTCGATTGTTATTTTAATTCAAAATAATTGCATAGCAAATTAAGGTATTCTATTTAAATTGTAATAAAAACTATATAGTTTTAGGTTTTTACAATTCGCTCTGAAATTATACAATTAAAATCCTTACAAAAAAAATGTTTTATGCGGGTGAGTGGAGATATATTCAGTATAATATCATCCTATTAGAAGGATGAGTGTTAACTAAAATATTATACATAGTAAGTTTTTAAATTATTTATGGTTCATCAGTTATTTTTTTGTTTGTACTTGACAGTTCATTTTTAGTTTAATTATTACATTAAGAAATGAGTTTATAGTACCGATTAGTTTTTTTTATTGTTATATGTTTCTTTCCGAGTTCCGCACCCATAGGGGTTAAACAGGACCTCTGTTTCGAAGACTTAGCGATCCGTCTGTCTGTACGATCGTCTACCAGGCGAACCATGATAGACCGTTGAAATTTTATTAAAAGTTGATGTTGTATTTATTTTAAAATAAGTAAATATTTTATGATTTTATACATAGAATGACCTTTATGCACATTATTTTTTTCATTATATTAAAGTGTTCATTAGATTTTCTATTAAATATTTTGTAGGATATCGGATTTTTCATTTTGTTGCTTACGAAGTTTTTACAACAAATTTATGTCTAAAATATTTTATGTTTTATCCAAACCACAGATAACATAATACTATACTAGATGTAAACCAACAATTTATTGCTATATCTTTTAATTCTAACCGTATCTAAGTCAACACGTAATCTCAGTAAAAAGTAAGTAGGTTAATAATTATATTCAGTTTCGACATTTCGGCGTCGGCTTGCGGCGCTACCATTTAAATCACCATTTAAGTGTGCCTATTGTCTCATGTTACATTTTCTGTAACACAGTATTTGAGCATTACCGATTAGAATATTTATTTCAATAGTCTTGTTACCACATAGGTAATTACTTGTGGTATAACTACACTAATTTTGTTATTTTGATAATTATACATATCTGAGTACTTTGCTTGTTTGAACGCGTTTATCTCAGGAACTACAGATTTAGTTTTAAAAATTATTTTAGTGTAAAATAGTCTATATTACACCAGCAGTAAGTAACGTATATTTTAGGGGGGAGAATATTATGATAACGAAGTAGATTGGAACCCTATTTGGTAATAGTATAGTATTATATTATAATGTGGTAATACTAAGTTAAATTAAATTATAATATCAAATACCAAGTACTGTTTTATAAAACCGTAATTAAGCAGCATAACATTCTAACAATCTTAAAGAAATTATTGTTAATTTTTTATTTTTTTACAAAAAAAAAACAAATCATATAAACTATATCATGGTACCTAAATAATGTTATCACGCAATAAAAATTGGATCTTGTGACGACAGAAGATTTACGTAAGGGCATAAAAATAACAAAAATAAGAATTCGATGTAATAAATATTAAAATTATGATTATTTCACTTCACGTACTAAGTACGGATATTAGGTTTGGAAATTGCTTTAACATTATTGAAAGTATAATGCACCGATGTAACATTATTATTTTAAATTCGTTCTACAAACATACTTATTAGATACATGGATTAATAAAGCAAATTTTAACAAGGAAACGCAAGAAGCGGAACGACTGCATATATTTAAGAAGTCAATGTGTGTAACAGAGACGTTTTGTATTTTATGTACTTTTTAAAAACATTAATGTCTTGTAACTATTAGTGAAACACATAAATTTAAAAAAAGAAGCAAGAAACGCGCGCGGAAGTGAATTTATATTCTATAAACAAAATTTGAAAAAAGAGCGGTGAAGTGGATCAAAAGTGATGTAGTTTTAATATGATTTGAACTTATTTGGACATTCAACATGGAGATAAGGGTATGGATTGTGATTATGATTTACGGGAGCAAAGCTGCAGTGTTGCCACCGCCATGGGCAGATGTGCAAAGGAATCCTTGCGCAGCGCACCCGCGTGGTTGGTTGATGCTCTATTGGCCGAATGATGGGAAATGTTATACAATATACAAGGTAATTTAATCAACTGAGTCTAATTTTTTATTTCTATTGTTATAAATTTAATATATATTATTATAAATTTAATAAAAACAACCTTTATCCATTTAGAAGCTGTTACGTACACATAGTATAAAGTATTGTTTTTAAATATCGAAGCAATTTGTTCACTTAAAATAATGTATCCAGGGCATTTCTGTGTATAATCTTTACAAGTTTAAATGCATAAATTAACCCAAAAGAATGTTTAAGTATCAATCTTAGATTTAAATTGATACGATCGTACAAAACATTGTACTAAAATAAGTGTTCACATCACAATAGGACGCAATTTGCACGCATTCATATAATTTTTCGCAAATACATCACATAAATACACGAAACCGGTTCCTTTCGTTACTTATGAAAGACCGTGACCGATCCGATCTGTGTTATGACACACTGTGACCCACTGCACTCACTTTCGTATGTTTGTGATAATTGATAGCTGTAGACGTTTGGCGTTTTGTTATTTCTTGTAATATAATACTATTTTCCTGTTTAAAATAACAGAAAATCAAAATAAGCTAATAGAAGTTGGTAATGTTTTTATAACTTTTATTTTATATATAATGTGTCTGAGCGAATTTCGGCTCTACCAATTCATATTCAACCATAACTATAATACATGAATTGATTTAGAGTTCTAATAACGCTATGATATTTTTCAAATTTCTAACTACATATTTATTTCCTTGATAATAAGTATATGATGTTTGTATTGTTGTCTGGGATGCAGGTAGGTGGAAATATTCATAAAAAGGGTAGTTACATGCTACAGTTGTGCTACTGTTTTATAAATTCGAGGCAACAATACTAAGGAGGCAGTTTGGCTAAGGGATTTGTATGTTCTTTACAAAAAAAGGCTTTTAAATTCAGGAATTATTATTAACCAAATGAATATAATGAATAAATCGCGTTTAAAATCCGTTAAAAAGTCTTTATTCCTAAATTTATAATACTCGCGTAAAATCAAACAGGAGAAAATACTACTTTTAAATTCGATAATTACCTCCTCAGAATGATATCACGACAGGTTTAGGCGACTCAATTCCAAAGAATACCGATCATTGCATGAGAGGCTGCTGAAATTTAATACTTTAATATAAAATAATAATAATGCTATGCAGCTAATCCTATCGTGATTTACTATGATTTATTTAATATTGTTTTACCTGTTTTAGCAGTACAATTTCCTCAATTAAAGTTTCCGTGAGAGTCTGGTTGCACGATTCAATATATAGAGATATTGACGAAAACAAATAAAATTAATTTATGATACAATTTTATTGTACACTCTTGTAATAAAATTTAACATTGTTTTGATCATAAGACTCGTATTATATAAACAATCAAATAAACTATAAATTATCTCTTTACGTCTCCTGTTACTATACATACAAATTCAAACTTATAGTAGGCCATTGCTACTAGACAATTGACAGGTAATATAAAAGTAGTTTTAAAGAAGCACATAAGCACTTGCAATGTCCGAAGTGTATGGTTAATGTACCAAGATGTAGATGACGCAGGCATAAACGCAGGTATAGGTTTTGTGTTGGTTGATATCTAAGCTCAAGTGAAAGTCCCATTGAAATACATTCAGCGGTTTCCGTGTGATGTAACGGATAGATCGCAAAATTGACTCTACTAGCCTGCGGGTTTACGTGGACGAATATTGTCATAATAACCGTTGTTGACAATAAGATTTTGTAAGTTATTGTTATGCATGTTCGAATTATTAAATTCTTTTATAGCTTCCTTATTAGTATCAATAAGGATGATTGAAGATATTTTATAAATGGGCGCTGGATCTGAGAGGTGTGAAATCATCCAAGTTACAAAAAATAACTTACCAAAATGTCAACCTTACATCATGCATCTCTATTTTTTTTGATGCAAGCCATGTGTAAGTCACTTGGGTAGTGTTTATGTATATCAAAAAGAAAAAGACATGCAACACGGACTATTTTAAAATATAGAAACAGATGGAGTTCTTATCTATTCGTTATAATGACAGTAAATAATTATAAAAGCATTATACATGATGTTACCTTGATGTTATATCTTAATTGAGATTCTAAATCATAACGATAATATATAATACTATCTTATATTAGAATCTTTAACATAATGCTTTCCAAAAACAACCTTCAGATACTTTCAAAGGTCGGGGTACAGACGGTTCACGACTTATAAGCATTTCATATATTACAAGGAAAGCGTGAAAGTTAATAAAAAAAAAACATTTGTGACAAAATCATTTCTGACGTTATTTGTAAAAACCGTTAGATTTTAATCTAATTTGCGTAATTGCAAACTGTTGAAATATTGTGATTTGCTTGCAACTTACCGGATTATTTTATACCTTTGCAACTTTATAATCTAAAGAATGTCAGTTTTTGCCGATAGGTACTAATCATATACTTCATGAAATTGTATAAAACAAAGTCACTTTCTCTGTCCCTATATCCTTATGTTTGCTTAAATCTTTAAAACTACGCAACGGATTTTGATGGGGTTTTTAATAGATAGAGTGATTCAAGAGGAAAGTTTATATATATAATAACATCTATTAAACTTCTCCGAATTGAACGCGTGCGAAGCCGCGGGCTAAAGCTAGTTGTAGATATACGATTCCTTAATATTATAAAAGCGTTTTAGGTATCATCTTATTTTTTATTTTTTTTAACTTACGTTGCCAAGAACAAAGGTGGTTCTTAATTTGACTGTAATTTTTTGGTTTTGTCCGTGAAACGAGAAGTTTAATATCTTTGTTGTACGCAGACTTTCATTTCCCTATATTATACAGCATTAGGACGGTATTCATCACACGTAAAAGCAGGTTAACAGTACAATTATTTTTATGCATCACACGCGGTTACACTCACGTAGATAAAATCTGCTGCCAAAAATAGCATGGGTTTTAAATGTATGCTGTTAAGGGCCAAAATGTCTCAAATTTTCTTGCGTTCTTATTTAATTATGCTTTTGATGTGATTTCCGGAGAACAATCACAAATTGGTGCTGTTTTCGTATAGTTAAAAAGTAACACATATATAAACTTCCAAATCAATTATATAAAACATATCAAGAACATTATATTAATCAATTTTAGCAAAAATGGTGTCGAAATGTGTTCGTATTGCGTAACGGTTGACTCGAGCAAAATTTATTGCAAATAAAAAATAGTTTAAGTTATCTAACGCCTTATCGGCAAATTGAAAGGACGTTTTGCACAATTTTTAGGTGAGAGCTATTCACATAATAGCAATTGTATACCAATAATTTTTTTTACAACATTGACAATTGCAGTATTGCTTGTTGGAGACAGTCTTTTTTACGAAATTAAAAAAAAATATATAATATTTTAAACACCTATGAGTATTAAAAAACACCACAATGATTCAAAGTTATACAAAATAATTATTAACTTTTTAACCTATGACCAACGAAACGACAATGACACTTTTCTAGAGTCAACTTGTCTCTGTACCGATTAATGAAGTATTTAATAATGGATTATACTCTTATATATTGGTACATTTAATCGTTAAGTTACCTTCTATGTTAAATAAAAACGGCAAATCACTAAAGGCATTATAATTTATTAATTCCAGAAGGGTCACCCGTGCCCAGATACTCAAGAATTGAGCCCAGGTCGTCGAGGTTCGATGACGGTAGCTGAATGCAAGTGTCCTCCCGGCACCGCACAATTGCCTCACACGACAACGTGTCATAAACTCTTCGAGAGAGGCCCTTGTAGGAAAGGCGAGTACTTCGCACCAGTCGAGGAGTCCTTCAAAAAGAGAGGGTAGGTAAGCATCATTAATTTGAAGTATATTATAATCAGGTTGATTAATTGCGGTGTAATCTTTGTTGCAAGAAATATCACTGATTACTGCTGATTGAAAAGTTTTCGCATATGCTGTGTTAAAATGAGTAACAAATATGGTATTTAGTAATTTTATATTTACTCAAATTAAAGTATTCAAAAATCAATCGAATAGCTTGGAAAACTTTTATTTCTCTGTCCACTTTCTGTGATCGATTTTCCGTGGTATAAAATTGCACTATTGTGAAATAACTTTTGACTAGAACACACTAAAACATGTTTAACCTTGACCAAATATACGCAACCGATGGTTTTCCAATGACTAATCCGTTTATTCGTATTCCAGTGAACGCCAAGGCATATGCGTGAGGCCAAAGCAATGTGCTGATGAGACCTTGCTGTACTGGCCCTCGGATGACCAGTGTTACTACCGGATGTCGCAGGGTCCTTGCTTCCCGGGATCCATATTGGATGTTGGGAAAGATGGACTGGCTAATTGTACGGTATGTTTCTAAATTTTGTTAAAAAGATTATCTTCTCAAGTTAGTTGTCCAGCGCAGCAAGGTAGCTGAAGATTTTTTTTGAGCAGTTTCAACTTAATTTCAGCCTCCTATCTATCTCCAGACACAAAAAGACAAACAATCAAAAATGTGACGTGAAAAAAAGACAAACAATCAAACATTCTTTCGCATTTATTACATTAGTAAGGATTACGTGCTCTCAGTGTGTTGTGGTAAAAATAAAAAGGGTAATCTCATATTTTCAGTGCGAAAAAGATGGTCCAAACTACTGGCCCGTAGATGGCAGCTGCTACTCCCACTACACGAGAGGGCCGTGTGAGAAGGGGCAGCTGTTCCTGCCTGGAGCAAAGTGTGGCTGTGAGAGACATCTACCGCACTATCATAATGAGACTGAAGGATGTTATGAATTAGGTAACGTTATTTTTATTTAAGTGCTTTAAGAATTAAACTCAATAAAGGTTTTCTCTCTTCTAGACCTTTCTAAGACCACTCACTTGCATAGCAGAGTGGTCGAGAAAAGCACGAGAGTAAGATTGATTCTCGTTCGATCACCAGTGAAGAATCGTAACACAAGGATCTGATAAGTACTGATCAGTTACTTGCAAAATTAATGAGCAAAACAGATCTTATTAATATACTGCAGATAGATTGCTAGTACCTATAGTATTAGTTTTATTAATTTCCAAAATACGTTACGGGAGCTTTTTCCTGGGTCTTAAAAGTCATATACATTTATATTCAATTTAGTTACACTTTATTGAAAACAATCGTCTGGCTACACCCGTGGCTTTAAATGTTACATTTTTGAAGATAAATCTCGATGTGGACTAAAGGACCATTTTCGCTTAGATGGGGGGAGGGAGACGTGGTAGAGGAGACAACCCGCTTTCCTAAACATCCTTTAGAGGACTGAGGACTCCTTCCTACTATAAAACATATGAACTTATAGAAGTAATGAATGTTCCAGATACCGGCGGGCCGTGTCCCAAGGGGCACACGTTCTCCCTAGCGCAGTCGGGCGCGAGCCGCCGCGCGCAGTGCACGTGCCGCGCCTTCCACGCGCGCGCGCCCGACGGCGCGTGCTACCGGCTCTACACGCGCGGGCCCTGCGCGCACGGCGAGATGCTGGCGCGGGACGGCAGGTGTACCAAGGTTGGTAGGGTTGGGTTAGTGGGAAGGGTTATAGGGGGTATACAGGGAGGAATTTTATATTACCACTTGAACGGAAAGTAGTCTTCATACTATAGGTAGAAAATTTTACCCGGAGGAAATAATTCCTGCATTCAAAGAATTCCGAAAGATTTCCGTACTGCATTCGGGAATTGAATTGATTTAAATCTGATAAATTACATACATCCTGTACCGACTTTTATTGCTTTTATTGCACCGATGGCGAGGGTCAATTATAAGGATGAAATGTCTCTGACAGATTTGATAATCTGAGCAGTTCTATCCTACAAAGGGCGAGACAGGATAATATGGACCACAATGGATTGAAAGGAATTTAAAAGGCACACAATGTTTGATTTACTCTGATTCCCACTTTAGTCCATGAGACATGAAGTGAGTTTCGTGCGCCGAGGCAGGCGAGGTCTGACCGCGCGGGTCCGCAGGTGCCGTGCGCGCGCGGGCGCCTGTACTGGCCGGCGCGGCGGCGCTGCTACCGGCCGGGCGCGGCGGAGCCCTGCCCCAAGGGCGAAGTGCTGTCCTTCGACTTCGAGGCGCGCCCCGCCGTGGACGGGCTCAGCCACAACGGCGTGTGCGCGTGCGGCCCGGGGGGGCTCTGCGTCAGGAAGAAGGTTGGTGCCTTTATGTCATAGCGGCCAACTGAGCTGCTGGTTATGGAGGTAAGCTATCACCACCATCCGTGAACATTCACAGAGCTAGCCTCTGCGAATGCGCTCCCCACTTTTATGGGGTAAGCGATAGGGAAAGGATTGACAACTAGAATGCAGGAATGGACAGGGAAGGGTGAGGAAACGAGCCTCCGGTAAAAGAATCCGTATCCTTTCACTCACCCTTCTGAAGCCTTTATTTTCGTCATCAGTCATCCTTTCACTCTTTCCAATCTATTGATTTATTTTTTTAATCTATATTTTCCTTTTTCCTTGTCGCTTAAAAAGCATTTGCAAAGGTCCTGCTTTTGCACTCTAGTCGCTTACCATCAGGCGAACCTCGAGTTCAGCTGACCGACCTGACAGTATATAGCTGAAGTGTCATGACACTTTTATCAGTCCTTTTATTAAAGCCCTAAAATACGTGTATTTGAGCATTGTCAAGACAACAAGATGGTTAAAAATGTATTCTGCTGGTCAAAATGTACTTAACCTTGCAAATTGTTTAACAGTTATCGTAAAGTCCTAAGTTCATTACCAATAAAAAAGTCTACAAATTAAATATTAATCATAATCGTAAGAAGCGCAGGAATAATGATATCGTTCTAAAAAGGCCTGAGGAGAAATCTTCACTTCATCCCTAATAGAATCGGAGCCATTATAATTAAAGGATATAGGTTGAAATTTATTATTAGAGAATTTCAAATATTATTAATTAGCAAAATTAGCATTCCTCTTCGATCAGTCCTAGACGAAAATCCTCTTTACTTAACATCAATGCGTATTTTTTAACCGACAAAGGAGGTTCTATATTCAATTATTTTATTCTTGGTTTTGTGACTCGCTTCGAGTTTGACGAGAAATAAAATTGGTGTTATTTGATCCCAGAGGTGACCTTTTTTCAAGAAAAGAATTATTTATGAGCACTATTTATTCCAGATTATAACATGTCTATCACGTCCAGGAGCCGTAATATTTGCCAATACTTGTCACATTCTCTACACACAAGGCCCTTGCCCCACTGGCTCTTGGCTCATTAGAGACGGACTTGGCAAAGCGAAGTGTCAGTGCCGACCTGACACTCAATGTGACAGTTGACATTGACAACTGGAAAATTTGAAAATTATAACATGGACAATAAGAAATGTATTCAAATAGGCGCAGTTTGGCTGTGTGTTGTTGTGAAAAAAATAATATGAATATAAATAATTAAGGACAGTGCCATGAATATATCAATTTAATTATATTAGAGGTATTGTCATTGATATAAAATAAATAATTAGTCACAATCGCGTTTAAAACATGAAAATTGTCCGAAATAAAACTCTGCCTATAAGTGTAAATAGGCAGAATTTTATAATGGGCGATACAATAGAGTTTGAACATTATCGCCACGATAAAAGGTGTTAATTTCAATTAATGGTATTAAACGCCGCTCGTACTTTTTTTAATTTTACAGAGGCGATTCTGAATCCAGTTGTTTATTTATTGTAATTTAATGGATATTGTAGAAATGGGATGAAAATGTGAACATATCAATTATTGTATTAATAAATTTTTTGTATTAGTTTGAATGTTAAGAATGTATTTATAACAGTGTAATTATATTATTTTTATATGAGACATTCGCAGTATTTTATTTAAGTAATTTTGAAATAAAATACTTTAATATTTACAATGTGTTTAATTCATTTATTATAGTTGTATGACTTGATATGGCGACATTGTTATAACATTTGTTGATGTTATTTATAAAAAACTTAACTCAGTTTATGTTAGAATTATTTATTTCTATTGCGATAAAATAAAAATAAGCTAATTAAACTCACTCATTTATTAACTTAAAATAACTTACATTTACAGTATAAAAATAGACAAAAATACAATCTAAATACGTGATGTTTTGGCTTAAGCTAAATATAATACAGTCAGTTTGGTCTCTTGCCATTTCTTATACGTACTTCACTTCTCTTTTAATTTTATCTGTGATTTTCCTGAAAAAAAAAACGTTGAAAAGATATTACATTATAATAAAATAAAAAAAAAAAAAATTCATGAATGTAAATGTTATGTATAATATAAAAAAAAAGTTAATTAAGTTCTATATCTTTTGTAAGCAATTTTTAAAGATGATCTTGAAGTATCTTATTAATTTTTCTGCTTTCTTTAATCTAGTGGATCACACATTTAAGGAAACCAATTTAAAAAGACAGCTCAGTAAAATTACCTACTAAATATATACGTAGGACACTATTTAAATATATATTTACCGAAATATATCCTATATACTTGGTTGAAAGGCATCTCGATGGCTACCGTGGCTAGTATTGAAATTATTAGCACTACCGCCATCTCTGGGACGTGGATCTGAAAGCAATACAGCAACATTATTATATTTGTACCTTATATTGAATGTGGCTTTTAAAATTATGAAAAAATGGACCCATTATTTATGTGCAATTAGGAATGGTCATTTTTTATTTGATACTAAAAAGAACACATAATTACAAAAAAAAAAAAAATAGAAATTATTGGGTAGATTGGTCTTTTCATTGGTTCCGATATCGCTGCGGTCTTCTGCGGTCTTCTGTCAATGATTCTGGTTTGTATTTTAACATTTTTTTCATTACTCCGGACTGTATTCCGCATTTTTCGATTTGACTACAGGAATGTAGATTTTTACTGATGAAATTTTCTAAAATCGACTAAGCTGTTTCAAACAATACAACCTTCCCACTAAATATAAGAAAAGTAACTCACAAGTAGGAAAGGCGTGTAGTACTCCGCGTGCCTCTGCACACCCACATTGTAGAAGAATATGGGGAACTGCGTGAGGTACACGCCGTATGCGATCTTGTTAAAGAACTTAAACACTCGCGACTCTACGAATGCTGTTCCAATGCCTGTAAAACAAAGCATAATTATGAGTAACTAGCTGCGCCCTGCGGTTTAATATCGGGATAAAAAGTTGTGCTGTCTACGTACCGAATTTCATTGCAATCGGTTCAGTAGTTTTTGAGTAACAAACACACATACATCCTTACAAACTTTCGCATTTATAATATTAAAGTAGGAAGTAGGATGTAGTAATTACAAAACTAGAATTGTTAAATACTCATACGTCAGCAATCTATGCTATAAACTTTATTTCATTAGCTATGCATACGAGCATTGCTGCACATTTAATAAACGTTTCATTGATTATAAACTATGTGTTGTTAAATTATGTCACGGAATAGAGTCGAGGATTTCTTTTAATTTAAATAAGAATTTATTTAGCCACGTCGAGCACATTCGGGCTGAAGAAAACTTTGGTTCGCGTCACCGACAGGCTTATGTCATTAAATTTCAAAATTTGAAACTAAAATTTTCAATTACATATAAGTTTTAAATTTATCTGCAGTCCACCTGGCTATGACTTCTTAATCTTTCATTTAAATTTATCAATATTATCTAGAAGTATTACGTTTAACTTGACTTTATTATTCCTCTTTTAATAATTAGTTTCTAGTAATATTACTACTTTTTTTTCACCTGCATAATCATTGCAAATCGCCCAATGAGCAATGCTCATAAACAGGCCCCACAATATAGGCGCGAAAGCCGCAAACATGGCAGCGGGGAAGTGTTCGTACTGGTATCCTTCGAGCCCCATTCTGTAAGGACTCGCTATTGTGAACGCAGCTATACCGAAACTTACACACCATACTAGCCTTGCTTGATTCTGGAAAGGAGAAAATTTCCTCAAAACACGGCCCTTGTAATCTAATATTAAATGTATTCATTATATGAATTGTTGAGAAAATATACGTGATAAGTAAGAGACAGAGACAGAGAAAAATTCCATTTGGAATTCTTTCAGTTGTGAGAATTAATTTCATTTTAATTTAAACATTCATATTTAAAAATTTTATTATAAAGCAATGACAGACACTAAATTAAGAAATGAAATTTATAAGAAACCTCTTTTATCGGCTGACTATGAGTTATGGCATATAATAAACCATTATTTATCAATAGGAAGAACTTACATCACTGAGTTTAACGCGTGATTTATTGTTTTTTATGAAGTACGCCATTAACACTCCAATCAGGTAAATAGTAGCGCGGTGTGTGGGGAGAATGTATGAATACCTCGCTGCATCTAAAAGCTTCGACACCCTGGAAATAAGATAATATTCACTGAGTATTTTGTTGTAGGTATTTTCAAATGAATATTTAGATATAATTAAAGCAGATAATATCCTATACAAATATAGTCTTCAGTCTTCATGCGCATCGAGAAATATGAAAAATGTGTAATTATTTTTATGTTTTAATTTCAAAAACAGTGATAAATTTGCTGGATCGATATTTTTAATACCAAATTAACGATCCCAATAAATAAATAAATGGACACGGGCATTCTAAAAACAAAATATGTCGATCTGAATAATGAAATGCAATTATTATAAATACATACAATATTATATGCCCCGGGTAATTATATACTATTTGATTTTTAGCCTTATAACCTTAACAAAGGCGTTTCATCGATACAATACTGTAGGTACTCATTGCAATGATGTCTCATATTTGTTGAGATGGTTCTTAATCATCTTAATAGATGGCGTTGGGTGTGTCTTGGACATATAAAACCGAAAGAGGAGAATAAAAATCGATTGCTGAGGCGAAATCATGGGTGGCTATGAGGTCTGGCGTTGCCACGGTTCGGTGCATGACGCGGGTTTGAATCGGGGTTGTCTCGCAATCAATTTTTTCCATTCTTTAAATTTTCTCATATATAATTAAAAATACGTGCATAAAGATATACTTACGAGATTCCATAGTAGACAAACATACTGATGTCATACCAATGCGTAGCCAGGTATCGCAGTATTGTGGAAGATACAGCTATAGCCACTATAAGTGCTAAACCTAGTCGTTTGAACTTCCAGAGAATCAGCATCAAGGGGAAAGTGCCCACGTAGAGTTGCATGTCGATACCCAGTTGATGTGTGTGGGTTAAACACTGGAAAATATAATTATTTTATTCTGTATAATTATGAATTTCGAAATATACAAGTTACACTGTTTAATAGGAAACATAATATAAAGTGTAACTTTATATCAACAGAAATACTAAATTCGATTAAAATCGAAATCGAAGCAAAGAAGGATATCATTTATCGAAATAAGGCAAACATAAATTGTTTAGCTAAAATCAAAGGAAAAGCATAGTTCCTGTTACCGTGAGATAAAAAACTGTTCTATGCTCTTTGTGAGATCATAAATTATCTTTGTACCAAATTGCATTCAAATCAGTCCAGTGGTTTAGGCGTCAAGAAGAGACAGACGGACAATAAGTACATTTGCTTTAATAATATAAGTAAGGATAAGTATAGTAAGTATAAGCAAGGATATAACAGTTTTAGATTACCTCTAAATAATACTTGGTTTACGTGAAGTAATCGAGTGAATAATGTGAAATGCCGAGGCACTAGTTAGCACTATGGAAATTCCTTTTTCAGCTTTTAATTGAAACAGTTTTACTAAAGTAGGGCAGTTATTTGCCGGAAAATTTAGAGATCGTGAACCGTACACAGACAAAACAAGTTAACGGTATTTAAACACTCGTGTGTAATGGGTGTCCAGTACATTTTGTGATAAAACGCATAAAAAATACCTACTTATCCACGTTACCGTGTACGTACGTACGTTAGTCTTACTAATATTTTTTAGTAACCAGTCTATTTCTAGCTCTTTTTCTATCTTCTATATCTTTCCCTCAGAATGATGTATAAAACTAAGCAATGTATATATATATACATATGTTTAGATTGTACATCAATACTTTGCTAAGTAAATAAAAACTCCATATTTATCAAACTTTTATTAGTTGGGGCCTTCTTTGGCACCTTCTGGGACAAGTATTGTGAAAATTAATGGGACAAAGATTGATAATTATACTGCGAAGTATAAGACAATGTAGAAAAAGCAGGTTCAAAGCGAGGATTGCACTTCGCAATAGATATTAAAAGTGGGTGACACCA
>NC_052118.1:8481564-8536899 GCF_012273895.1 Zerene cesonia | reverse complement strand
AACTCCATATTTATCAAACTTTTATTAGTTCGGGCCTTCTTTGGCATCTTCTGGGACAAGTATTGTGAAAATTAATGGGACAAAGATGGATAATTATACCGCGAAGTATAAGACAATGTAGAAAAAGCAGGTTCAAAGCGAGGATTACACTTCGCAATAGATATTAAAAGTGGGTGACACCAATGACTTATATAAGAACCTGGGAACTGGTGCAGATTGCGAAGCATTGTTAGCAAAATATTAATTGATATTTTCTATTTGTAATAATAAACGCCCGATGGAAGTTCATTTAGCGTCCTTTTTCCTTTAGAAAAACCTTGATATTAACGGGAATTGTTTTCCTTATCGTTTAATGTTTCAACCATCATGTTTCGAAAATCAAAAAGGAAAACATAATATGAACTACGTATTTATGCAGGGAACGAAATTCTTAATCTTCATGTGAAAGCAAAACCCGAATTTTGTATGGTACGAAACGTTTGATTTGTATTGAATTACTAGTTAAACATGAAAAGCTGATAATTAAGCTGTAGGATGATAATAATAGCCTGATTGTTTGTATACATAAGGTTACTATAATTACTAAACAGGGAGTATATATTGGCAATCGCAATTAGCCAATTTGTATCGCGTAAACTGAATTGTGCTTAAATTTAATGGTAGGATCTTCGAATTGGTTAAATAAAATGTTTAAAAAAAGGTTTCAAGTTAAATTATAATGTTATAATTCGTAACAAAATAATATATTTAAATAAATACTATTATGTTAATATCATGAATGTGAAAGTAACTGTCTGTCTGTTTGAGTCTTCATTACGCCTTAACAACTCAACCGATTGCAATGAAGCTGGTACAAAGGTGGATTGTGACCCGAAAAGCGCCATAAGATCTCTTATCCCAGATGTTCCATGGGTACGAGAACTATTTGGGAGAAAAACCCTGGACTGTATTTTCTTTTGACATCGCGAGCAAGACATGGACGGCCAGTAAGTATAAAATTTTTAGACGATATAGGATAAATATATAAAATCGGTATAATCATACCATCTCTTCAAAGCCAAAGTAATTATGAATAAACAGGAAGCTCTTCCACATATTTTTTTCGCAGACTCGACTGTGTTCTTCAACCACCAGGTTCCATTGAGGGCCATTGTTCAGGTCCGGGAGGACGTATGTGCAGAATAACATCAAGCTCAGGAAGAGAGGGAAAAGCCTGAAATGACGATATTATTTTTTAATTCAATATACAATTAAAAATAATATAATTTAGATCGGATGTGTATCCATGTTTAGTTAAGAAGCTTTTAAATAAATCATATCACATTTCGGAGGCCATGACTCACTTTGGGTCACTGCGCTACTATAGTAAGTAGTATATCACATTGGACTTGGGATCTAAAACTATTCAACCAGTTATTTTACTTGAAATAATGAATTATATGTAGGTTCACGCAATAAATTTATATACATATTATGATATGCAGTTAATAATTATTTTCTCTAAACAGGTCACCGACGCCTTACAGGATTCCAAATTCCCAAAGTGCCATTCCAAATTAATTTTCTAAATGGAGAAAAAAATCATCTAAATGAGATCTTATTGAAAACAATTAATTTAATTCAAATATTACAATTCAGAAATCATTCCATTTATGAATTGTTATCGTGTCTCATTTATAATCGAACAGTACAATTAATACGCTGATACATCTAAATAACTAGATTAATTAAGCATGTAGAAATGTTTTTGAACACGCGTTTGTGTAATATCTATTAATGATTCAACAGATTATTTAGTTTTAATCGTATTTCAATGTGTAAGCGTATTAGTAACGTAATTATAAGGTTTCAGAATGCATCGTTTGTAAGTAACATATCTAATGTAGAGTACATAATTTCTATATTGTTGGAATAACCAAACCAATTTGTATAGCGTAATTAAGAAATATAAGATATATTTGTTTACGTGTACGTAAAATACGATTATGAATGATATTATAACAGATTTATATCTTTCGTCAATTCCACTGACGGACATATGCCCACGAGTGAAGCTTGGGCGACCAGCTAGTTGTGAATATATATTTCAAAAATATTGTATTTGATAAAACTTATAATTAATTAATCTTTATGGATAATATTCTTTCTATATTCTGAGCCAAATTAAGCTCACCTGAACCATCGCGCTAAAAGCCGGTTCTTCAAGTCGATAGTTCCTTTCTTCTCCAAATCTTGGAGAAGGTTGTGTGCGTTGAGGAATCCGCTGAGATACAAGAAGCTGTCTGTGTACACGATCGCTGACCGACCAATCACCGCCCACGGCATACCGAATACCTAGAAATACATAACATTATTAAAAAAAAAAATTACGACCAGCAGATTATTCTATTTTTAATTAATTTATTGTTCTTAATTCTTAGTGTGGATTAGTAAGTTATTAGCAAATTTTTTGTTATTATTTTTTAATAAATTTTTTCAATTTATTAAACGTGCTCTGTATGTGCGGTTTTGTTTTTTAATGACAATACATTTATTTATTTCTTTTTATTTCCTTCTATTATTTAAATCGCATATGTCATAGAAGACTGACATAGCTTCTTAGGGACAGTATTTATTTATGATCGGATACAGATCCGTTCCAAAGACTCCGTTCTACAAACATACAAGAACAGAACCTGTTTATAATATTAGTATAGTATAAAGATGATCAAATATTTTCATTCACTGCTCCTTATTATATTGGTTTAAAAATCATGTTTGAGATAATGAACTTGAATTTGTGTATAGACAAGTATGATCTACTGTGTTTAAAGAAAATTGATCTGTGGAACTGCTGTGAAGTAATAATAAGGGATTTCACAATATGACAACTCAAAAAATGGAAAATAGCAACATTAGCCCTAAATAGTAGGCGTTATATTCATAACAGACCAAAAACGGTATGCACACTTAGAAATTACTAGCTGCGTCCCGCGGTTTCACCCGCGTAAGTTCGTATTCCGTAGGAATATTAGGATAAAAAGTTGCCTATATGTTATTCCAGTTGTCCAGCTGTCTACGTACCGAATTTCATTGCAATCAGTTGAGTAGTGTTTGATTACAAACTTTCGCATGTATAATGTAGGAAGTAGGATATTTTCAAATAAATAAATTCTTAGATAAATAGAACGTTTTATATATTATAAATGCTTTGCAGATATCGATGGCTCCAAGAAGGATACTATTATTGAAAAATTATGCTTCTCAAATTACTGCGTAATAATTATTTAATAAGTGCAGTGAACCTTAAATAACCATTACAAGATATCACATTACGCGGTATTAAAGGACAGCAAATATTGGCAAAGATCTCGTAAACTACAATTACTATTCTTCATTTCCTTATTTCGTATTACCTTGAAAACCACACCGTGTACTTGTAAAGGATATTACACTAAACTTAAGTAATTTTCATTGTTTACGGGACCTTTGTACACGCAATATTCAAGCGAAATACTCAGAATTGAATCACTGGCGTGACATAATTTCTGATTCCGAAATGAAACAATTGATAGAAAGGTCCTCAATGATTTTTCAAGAACTGCAGCTGTTTAATTGTAAAGCGTTTGGCGTGCAAGGAGTTGTTATATTTTGCGGTTGTTAATTCATCTTTTTAGTATTTCATGCTTTTATAATATACTAAGAGTATATAAGATACATTCTATGTTAGCTTTATTTGTTTTTTACAAATAAATCGTGTGTTTGTTTATTGTTTTTTTATGGGACGCACAAAAAAAAATCTCGGTCTGGCAGGACACAAAAGGCTGATCACCTGCTTGTCCATAAAGAAAATCGATCAGTAAAACAGATGTATATCATCTGCCCCATGCCCCAGGAGGGGACACGGGACTTCACTTTTTAATTTATAACTATGTATTTCAAGATATCCATTTAAACTATCCAACAACTATACGGCCTAGGTATCGCGTATCCCTAACCATACAATACTTACTTCAAAGAAACTTAAATTTCGTAATTAATAATTATATGATAAATGTTATTTTTTTATACTAGTACATACCTCAGAGTAGCTAGTCTTGTTAACATAAGGGCTGTGCGCCATGGCCATTGACTTGTGGGCGAGCAGGAGGGCGAATGCATTCATACCCCTAAACGCGTCTACCCCCTTCACCCTAGTAGGAGAATCGCTTAAGTCGAAAACTTTCCGTAGATTTCGCTTAAGAGAGAATGCGTTCAGTAACTTCTCGAAATTCGTGGCAGCTTCCTTTCCGTCGTCCAGTATCGTTCCCAGACTGAGCAGAATTAATATCGCCAGGAAGAATGCTCTGGAAAAGTTGTGATTACATTTATAATCGTCGAATGTATAAGGCAAACATGGAGCAGGTTGTCGAAACCGACCCACCGTTCGTGGAATTTCATTCGTAAACATAAAACATTAACAGCTAATAATAAACGTTTGATAACTAGTAATGTATAGGTATTTAATGTTAAACATAAAATATTCTGTATTTTGTAATAGGTTTCAAATTATAATCTGAATGAATGCTAATGTCGAAAGCGAAGCAAAAAAGAGATACTTTCAATTGTTATCTAAACTAACATTGTATAGAGAAAACATTTGTCATTTTATACGTATATTCATAATGCTCTCTTACAAAAACTACAGGACCGATTTTAAAGTTTCAAAATTAGAAAGCTGCATCTTCACTGATTGATATAGGATATATATGAACAACGGGCCAAGTCGGGGCGACCCAATGACATAATTCTCAAAAATAATTTGTTAATATATGTTCAGACTCCCTGGGCGAGCGTTAACAATATCTCTTTGAAGCCTTTATATAGAGCTTATTTTACCAATGAAACATCATTACGGAAATATATGCAAAATGGAGAAATATCGTAATTACTGTATATTGTAAGGGATTATTGCTAAAGAAATTTTATAATCGTTTCCGCAACATCATTAAATATTTTGTAATAAATTGTAGCTAACAGTCAACGTACTTTTAAAATTATATTTTTTAATGTTATAATTATTTATATATTTTAACTTAATCTCAAAAAACGTAAAAATAGAAAAGTTTTTAACAATGTACAACTCATTATATATACATACATATTTTTGATAATTATTTACTTCATGTAAACAATTTTACATCCTAATTAGTTTTAGGAGTGTAATGCTTAATGTTTTTTACCATGTAGAAAATACTTTTAGAATTTAATTACAATTATCCAAAATCTTCGAAATTATCAAATCATTAATACGATATTTTCGTAACATTATTTATGAATAGGTACAATGTTATTTCATAAACTTCTTATAACAAATAATTTGCATTTAAATATTTATGTACTTACATAGCCAAAGATTTTCCAAAGGAGTACGGTCGTTTAAAGTCTTTCACTGTGCACATGGTGTTTTGCACTTTCGCAGATATGCCGAGGCTGGACAGTTTCTGTGAGAGTTCGTCTTCCAAGTCAAAGCTGCTACAGGAGCTTGGTATACACACGCCCCATAGCAGGCTGGAGTATCTTGGGACTCTGTGACCCATCTAGGAGAGGAGAAAAGTATATCTATTAATCGAGTATATTACGTTTGTTTCCTACAAAGTTTCTATCGAACTTTTTATAGCGTGAGTGGTACGAGACTTTGATCGGGGTAGTGCTTAGCATATATTTCATACGTAATTTCATCAATTAAAACTTAAAATCTTACTTCAAGTAATGTAAACACGATAGTTTGTACGAATGTACGAATTTTGATAGAACACCACAGTGATGTAGCTTTTATAAGAGAATGACACATAACCTATAGAAATGCTTGCTTTTAATTGCACGGATAAACCCGCGGGCACCTCTGATATGACAATATATCGTATGCTACTAACCTAAGCATTGAATAGGGCTAGAAACATAGTTACAGACATTGCCAACCCTTTTGTTGACATATAACAATATGTGAAGTTAACTGTTTTTGAATTCTATTTTATTATTGCTACACATTGATGTCTGCCCAAGAATCGCGCGACTAAATTGTATTTCAATAGCATTGTTTAAGGGTAACTTTGTTTCGAGAATATTTGTCCAATATATAGAGTCAAGGGCTATTGTATTGCACAATAACAATTGTAATTCAAAATCAGCTCGACGCCAAATAAGCTGACAAAGTAGACGGCGATATTCTTGTGGAATATTAAAAAGATGGACCTTGGTATTTGCTTGATCGCGGTGCGCGTGATATGGGTATGTCGGTGTTTAATATAGTTTAATATACGCCTGATGATGTCCAACATATGACACTTTTTCAATTAAGATGTTGTAATGAATTTAGTTGCGAAACGGCTATCAATGTATTTGAAATTAAAATTGAAATGAGTAATAATTCGAAACTATAGGATAAAATAAACGATTGTTTTGCTTTAAAAATAACGAAATGACAAGCTGTTGATAAAAGTGCGAACAACATACGAAAATTTTGGAATTGTTATCGCAATTTGACGCGTTGGAATTTTTCTATGAAGTTTGTATTGCTGTTTTAAAAGCACATCGGACGCATAGTTATGATTAGATTTAATTCTTACACACGTTTTATGGATATAATTTTATTTTATATAATGTTCAGTGGTATGATTAGTGAAGATACTACTGCTGTAAAGCTGGTGATTTATGTGTTTCTTATCTCTATATGTATCTTTATCTTAGTTTTACATCGTTTTGATGTTCACGTTCATTAGTTTGCGAATCAGATCCGTTGTCAAGGTTGCTCTTTATTGTTGGAACTTCCGTTTAAAAACCCTAAGTTACGTGAGTGTGAGTTACGTATCTAGTGTGTGTGTGTGTGTGCGTGTTCAGTAGCGGTGGTGTAGTAGAGGGAGCATTAGATAAGGTTAGGAAAAAGTAAAACTATAATTCTAAGGAAAGTAATTTGATCGATTAAGGAAAAAGATAATACAAAATTACCGAAAAGTAGAAAAAGCAAGATGCTGACGGGACTAAAAAACGCGTTTTTGTTGCCAAAATTCTCTTTCAATTTCCGACGATAGAAGCAACAATTGTGAATTTCTTGCATTGAGCACTGAACACAACTCGCTCTTTATATATCGCTGATGGCTTTCATCTATGTTTTCTTAATTAACACCAATTTAAATGATAAAACTGCATTCATATGAACTTTCTGTTTATTTACTTAAACTGTGTTAACAGTCAACAATAAGCAATATACACATTTCTTCCAATATCACAGGTTTATATTAATTTTCAACTCAAATTTTAGATCGTATTAGATGTGTGCAATATTCAAACGCTAAGACGACACAATGACAAAGCATAATATCACAAGTCGCGTGAACAAAAATATAAAATAAATGACGGTAGGTAAACAAGCATTGTATTTACTTTTATGCTCCGATGCTTTTGTTAAAAAAATAAATGTTATTCAAAATGTGGCTCAGGATTTAATGAATCCTTAACGTCCAAACAGACGTTTAATGAAGCTTTAAAAAACAAAACTACACCGTCACGTTCGATAAAAAATGTTATCTAGCACGAGTATCATCTCATTGACGTTTCAGTAAGAAAAAAGTTTACACTACATGCCTCATTTTTAAAAAAGATGAATCACAAATTTGTTTTGTTCAAGATATAATATTGAAAAGTATTATATTAAAGGCTATAAATAATAATTTAAGGGGTCTATCTATTATATTATTAAGATTGTGGCATTTTATAGTATCATTACGTGCTTGCAACGAACGTTTTAGTTTAGTTTACATCTGATTCAATGCAAAATATTAAATTCATGTTCTATTTTTAATAAATTATCTGAATGTAGTTCGAAGTTAAATGTTCGTTTATACATTTAAAGTACGAATAAAATAATAAGTGCTAGAGGTCTGGTTTGATAAAATATTATAACTATATCTATATATATAAAATTCTCGTGTCACAGTTTTCGTTGCCATACTCCTCCGAAACGGCTTGACCGATTCCTCTGAAATTTGGTAAGCATATTGGGTAGGTCTGAGAATCGGCTAACATCTATTTTTCATACCACTAAACGATAAGAGTAAGGCAGAACAGCGTTTGCCGGGTGCAGCTAGTATACTATAAAACACAGTTCCACAAATACACAGTTTGAGAGTATGTATGGCTTACACTTCCAAACAGAAGCTAAATACATTACCGGTGGAATAGCTTAACACGAAATGTGCGAGTTTGATTTTGCTTACTCTGCTCCAGCTGAACTGTAGCTGCATTTACCAACACAGTCCGATTTACCCGGCCATGTCAAATGTCAGTGGCCCGCCAATTTTCGCCCATTCCTAACCGGCTCACGTAGGTGATTACATCTCTAGCGGGCTGGATGTGAGGCCATGTACCCTGTCAAAGGTTTTGGCTATGTGCTTTGCGTGGGGACACGTGTAATAAGTTGACAGCATGTAAAGGCGATTCGATCGTGTATAAATAACTCGATAAGCGGGACGGAAAAGTAAACACTAGGATGTTTAAGGGATGAATTCCGATGGTTCTGGTAGGTTAAGTAATTTTCTATATAAGGGAAAAATCAAAAAATATACTCAAAATAATGGAAACGTTTGGGTATACTATTCCTACTAGAACCGTAGTCCTGAAAATAGCTTGACTTTGACTTGCAGCCATTTATTTATTTATTTAACTCTTCAATAAGATTGGACATAGAAGGAAACTTAGAGATAATAATAATAATGATTAAAATAAAGCGTACAATTTGTTTGGCGGCCTTACCACTTAGAAGTGATCTCTTCCAGGCAACCAAGACGATTTATTTACACATAACAAAAAAATTATTACTAAAAATACATTAGATAATGATCATGCTATGCAATTTCGTTACTATGGTTTAAGCTTAAAAATTATTCAATTTAATTTATCATTTCAATTTGGGCATTACTTCTATTTATGCGTTGTAATAATTTTGTCAATGACTGTAGTGAATAGATTTGATAACTTCCAAAAAGTTTTGATGAGTCGAACATAATTTTACATCAAGCACAGATGATTTAAACAATAGTAAAAAGTATACAAGTGTAAAATAAACAATCTTAAATATACGGTCGTTTACTCTCCATATTAATTACTTATTGTTTTTAATCCTTGGTTTATTAATTACGATACCTAATCCGTTGTATATTCAACTGATTTTTTCAACGATTAAAGTTGTGTGTATATAATAAATTAGTTTTAATACTTCTATGCAACCTACCAAAGGCATTTTTGCTCAAACAATCATAAACTGATAAATTTGGTGTAAAATATAAAAAGGCTAGTCGACATAAATTAATTATTGTTCATGCATTTTCCTTTTATTTTCTAAGACAAGGTTAATATTATTAATCTTGATGATTCAATCACTTGAACCATTAATAATAAAACAAGGAAGACGTGGCGTGACATAATGTCCATAGCCTTTAGCAAAATCCAAATTTTATTTTGATATTTCAGATTTTATCCCGCCATCATAAATAACCTTTATTATTTGAATAAAACATATTTGAATTTGCATACAGACACAAAGCTGTATAAATAAAATTGTATTAAACAGAATTTTCAGTCATATTACGCCTTTGATATTCGAAATTTCCAAATATTAGGTTATAATTTACCGTCGGCATTTCATACCTATTGGATGGTAGGTAAGTAAAAACTATATTTAAAATATGGTTTTTAATAATTTATGGTATAAAAATTAACCATAAATACAATAAATATAATACGCTTTACTCATCATACATAAATGAAGATAATTAATAAATGAAGATGAAAGAAAACAAGAATGGAGTGAAACATTAATTAGGTTAAAGATCGCCTTATCGCTTATAAGCGATCTTAGCCAGGTAACCCTTATATAGGATTTCTTATAACTTAATATCAGAGTAGATCGTGTTCAAGCCAATTTCAAAATCATTAATTTTTCTTATATCGTTCAGTGTACTGGTGTTAACAACAAGGATTAAAGGTACTTACATATGTGACATCATTTTGTGGACTAGCTATCCGCCCTGGCTTTGTCCAGGTACATATGGCCTAAAGTATTAAGGCAGCACGCAATTACCCACGGTGACTTTTGAAATCGGTCTAGTAGTTCCTGAGACTAGCTCGTTCAAACAAACAAATTTTAGCCTTATGCTATTTGTATGGAAATATAGATACTATTCGATACTACTCGTCGGGGTACTATTCGTTGTTTTGTGCCGAATGCATGAATTTTTATCAGCTTCAAATCAAACACCAGCAATTACAATGCAATGATTTATTATCAAAACCTGTTTAACGGATTCGGCACTCCCGCACCGAGACACGATTCCCCAAACTAGGATATGATTTTTGGGTGTGACACATTGCTATTTTGTTACGGAAATAAAATACAATAAATTTATCGCCCGCCTAACCTTGATACAGCGATTTAGTTGAAATTCATAATACGTTTAATCTTATGACGTTACAAGCATTACGTTATGTCATCGACCGGCGATAAACCTTTACTTTGCAAGGAAGCTTACGCGCGTAGTTTAATTCGATGTAGATTGCTGTCTAAATGCATGAGATACATCGATTTGTCGTGGTTATGTAGCGATGTAATGTAAACGCACAGCTATTCGTTCGTAGGACATAACATTAGTGTATGGACAGCTGTTTGCATGATTAATGTGTGTTTATACCAAATGGGATGCAATTCCGGGCTCTGTGTCCATTATATAATTAATAATGATTGACGTGATTTTATACATTAAAGCTAGGATGATCCTAGCGTATGATCTTTAATTTTTTTTTTTATTATTTTAATCGGTTTAACTAATTGCCATTGTCAAGAAGAATTTATTTTATGGAATAGGATATAACATGCACAAATATGTATGCATATGTAGCCGGAAATGTAGAAATTAGCAAGATATATTAATTACCCATGTCATATTATCCGTAGTCTAAAAATATATAGAGAGATATTCATTTAAAAATAACGTGCAACAAAAGGGGCAGAAATAAAATAACCTAAATTCGAGGTACGAGTATCTGTCTCTTTCTATTTTCATCATAAATATGTTCATTGTCATTTAATGCAATTTATTTTAAAAAGTTATTCTTCATTAACCTTTTTTATCACTAGCAATACTTTACTCATATTATAGAGCGTTATTCCAAAATGATGCTAGCTTTAGCGGTAGGTAAGTGTAACGTTTTTAATTACGCATCATTTGTAACCTATGAGTTTATTATCTAAGGAATTAACTATTCAATTAAGCTTCTTGACAGATTGTTCTCACACAACCGTGGCTGAGTATGAAACAACAATTGCCTATACAGCGTGCCAAGGTCAGACGGAGGTGCATAGTGTATCCATAATTGATTAAATGGCTCATTAAGTTGTGGTTAATTTACGTTATAAAATTGAAGTTTCGACATACTGTTGCAACCAAAATGTTTTTGGAAAGAAACGCTCAATTGTGTCAGGCAGATTGTTATAGGAACGTTGCACTATTGTATGAACCGCTGTGATTTGCTTATGCAAACCGTTCCTACCTTATGGTAGGAACTACTACCATAAGGTAGGAACGGTTCTTTTAATCGTATAACCGTTTTCCTTTATTCCTATTGCGAAACCCTAAAAAGGGAGGGTCTATTTAAGATTTTTTATTAATAACATTCCCAGCTCTATAGAGTTTCTCAATTATTTAAGGACTTGTTAATAACGATTAAATAATAAAAAAATGCGTTATAAATGCGAAGGTATATCTGTTAAATTATTCGTTTAATTGCCCATCATAAAGGAGCGATTTTGTATTAGGAGCCAAGTAGGAGACTGGAGAGTGCTTGTTGAATCTTAGAAATAGCTGCACAATATTGCATTTACACACACATTACCATTTTAAAAGTGAATGTATTTTTTTATCCTTACAATTAATAATGCAGCTAGACTAGACTTGTAACCGGTAACCTATTATGTGCTTATCCATATATGCTATGTGCATAATATGTTACGGTGTGCAGTATCAGGTTTTAAGAGGTCCGTGACCTTTACATTGTAATTTTTCTTGATATTTCTGTATCACTATTAAAACAATCAACTGATTTTATTTCTAAAAATGTATGAACCAGATTTTTTTAAAACTAAATCGAAGCATTTGAAGTTTTTATATTTGTTTTTGATAAATACAGCGACGCAATGCATTTAAATATTGCGTACATTATTTTTGCATAAGTAGAGCGTGCTAAAATCTCTCACGAATATAATATGAAAATAATAATAATAGTTTAAAAAAACTAAAAAACACGCTTTTATAGAAAACCGAACTAAAAAATAGAGAACATATTTTGCAAATTGAAAAATAGAATAATTTTATCAAATTAGTGTATTGTCATCGGTCCTCAATAAATCTACAAAGTTTGAACGAAATCTGGCCGTTTAAAGTGGGTCAAAATCGCGCCCAAAGAAGTCGGTTACAAACAAACAAACATACAAACAAACATACAAACATACAGGTGAAGCTAATAAAAAGCGTGTAATTAGGAAGTCATGAATAAAGGAGTGTTTAAATTACGACATAACAGTCAATTATGGATACGCTCAGTTTGGGTTATACCATACATATGAGTATGAAAAACGTAGAAATGCAAATTATAATATGTGTCCTTTTTGATTTATAGAAATTCGCTGTTGGCAAGTTTTTAGTGAATGATGAATGCGAATTTAATGAATAATGCGCAGAACGTGATTCGTGACACTTTTTGTTTATACTTGCATCGTATGCAATTTTCTACAAATTAAGAAATATTTATAAGATATTATGATTATGCAATATGTGGTTTCATAAGGAAAAAGTAAATTTTGACCTGTGTTTTAACCGACTGCAGAATAAAAGGCTTATATATAAATGTTAAAACTTACTTATGGGTAAATGTTAAAACTATGCTATGACGATGCAAAAGTGCTTCTGTAACTCTAATTGAATAGATAAATTAAGAGTTTGAGTATCAAACTCAAACACAAACACAAAGTTCCAAGTTTGAGTTGGAGTTTATAGGATAATTTTGTATTTCATCCAAAAATTTTGATATTAAAAAATGATTCTCTAATTAATGAAATACGATTAATATCTTTGAATAAACTTTCAATATTAAAAATCATAATATGATCGAGGATTTCATACATATATTGGTATATGAGCTAACTGCACATACCTACGCAGTGTTTAGTTATGTAATCAGTTTAAATATTTAAGAAATGTTTATGCATACAACTGCTTATTTCTATTGAATTTACTTAAATCTATACGTATTTTATTAAGTCATCCAAAACAATTAAAAATAATTCAGATGTTATATTATTAGTCTTACATATTTAACCTTCAAAGTACCAATGCAATGGCAATGAATCTTTTTCTATTAAATAGAAATTATGTTAATTGAAGATTTTAATTCAACTATAATTGTAGAAAAACATAATAATTCTTATGGTCATTGTTTGTTCACTCTTTGAAGACAAATTTTACAAGTTCAAAAGGGGACGTCGTTTGCTGATTTATTTATAAGCGATTGTTCATTTGAGATATTAAATTAACAATCACAATCAGCAGAATTAATTGAACCATACCAAAATTAATAAAACAATTGAAGTTCATTGTTTGACTATTATGGTCGTCGGACTACGTTTAGGAGGTAAACATGTTTTTAGCGTTTTGTTAATGGTCAATATGCAATTTAATTTGGATTGTACGAATTCAATAAAAGGGCTTGGTCTAATAAATGTTTATCATTGTCTATGTTTTGGTTCAGTGGTAAAAATCGGTCATATGTAAAAAAAATCTATAGACTTTTGGAAAAACATACACTGCAATTTAAGAAGAAATGCGGTCGGTATTTTAAATATAGAATTGCTCGCTAAATAATACAATGAATTGCCTATAAAGTCTTCTATTCATGGACAAACAAAAAAATTTATAAAATATTTTTTAACTAGCTGCGCACCGCAGTTTCACCGTTGCAGCGTAAGTAAGTCTGTATCCCGTAGGAATATCGGGATAAAAAGTTGCCTATATGTTATTCCAGTTGTCCAGCTATCTACGTACCAAATTTCATTGCAATCGGTTCAGTAGTTTTTGCGTGAAAGAGCAACAAAAACACACACATCCTTACAAACTTTCGCATTTATAATATAAGTAGGATTAGTAGGAAGTAGGAAGTACGATAGTAGGAATAGGATTTGTCCAAATAGTGGATGACGAAATAGACGAGAGCCTAGAGAACTATAGCGAGTAAGTTAGCTACGATTACGATTATTATTAGTAATTTAGTGAGCGAAATTATAAGTATCGTTTATAGAAACGCCTAATTACACGTTATATTGAATATTATTTGATAAACACGAAACCGCGACATAAAATGAGCGAGTTTGTTACGAAATCGCATTCATTACGAAGTCATAAAGACAATCGGCGACAATAACAATAAAATTCGGGACACAAGGCCCAAGGGAGTGGGTTCAAGGGTGAGCCGAGTTGATTTACAAACTGCATTTACATTGCAAAACGCGTGTTGAAACAGCACCCTGAGCTTCATTTGAGATGAATCATACATAATCATACATTCGGAGTACGTACATATAGTTATCGGATAGTTGGACTGTAGTAAGAGATTTGTTAGTTCAGCTTTTATAGCTGAAGGAAGTTTAAGGGTTGGTAGGAGTTTAATTATTAATAGTTATTTAAAGCTGGTTACTATCTGAAAGTTAAGCAACTAAAGACGAGGTGGATGGGTGGTACTTCACAAGCCAAATTTCAAAGTGCCTGATTATTATGCTAATCCCTGAAGGCAGAATACGGTAAAATCGTAAGGATCACATATAAGTTCTACCTATGACTGACGATAATAGCGTAATAAGAAAGAATGAAATTATAAGACTTCGCAACGCACCAATTTTATGATTTGAAGCTGATGTTAGTGAGGAGGCTTGAGAGTGACAAAGACTAGCAGCAGTAAAACATCTCATTCCGAAAGGAGGACCCATATTATGATGAAAGAGGAAAGAGGCATTTGAAGTTCTCCAAAATTTTTTAATACTTCTAGATGACGTTATTTTAATTTAATTTCAATTACCGTTACTCGACGTTGTTTATTCTTTTATTGGTATGTACAACTTACAAATCACTTGTAGTTTATCTATTTTAAATAATTAAAGAATTTCTTTACATCGCAAAGTCGCTGTGAGATCGTGACGCAAATAATTATTTTGTGCCCTGCATTGTCCAGACCATTTAATGATATTCACAATTCAATCGTATAACGTTATTTATATACATCAATATATTCATATTATATCAATATTCCTTGCAATATGTATATTTAAATATCGGTGTATCCATTAAACATTTCTCATGTCCTAAAAAATAAATCAATCACTGTATCTATTATTTTTTTATATGCTATTTCTTTTGGACTTTATGAGTTAAAATCGTAAAAAGCATGACTCGTTTGAAACCACGTGTTATCAGGCACAAAACCGAAAGTTCCGACCTACGAAAATGTTCTATCCCATAATGGGGAGTTTGCGAAGTAAAGGCATCGAATCTAGGTTGCGACTTGCATGAATAGCCGGCCTCGATTAGAAAGACTTAGCTGGATTGGGGTCATCCCTTATCTCTTTCACCTTAAGGTGCTATATTTTATAACTATTATTACACCGTCAAACGCTTTTTCTGGCTATTTGTTATGTAGTGATTATGGTATATATATAAGATTTGGTTTATTCAGCATCACGGATATCATAATTCTATACTAGCTTCGCATAAACCGATGCTATTGTGTGTGTGAATTATAAAAATATTTAGATTTAAATTTTGTAACTGAATAACGGTCTGTCGGTTTTGGAAAAATTTCATATATATTAATACATTACAGAGACTCTTAAACGGGACTAAATGACAACGATTTCCTATTATACAAAAGAATCACGTCAATCGGTTCAAAATTGAGTCGGGAGTTATCGAGTCTTATAAAAAAAAAAAACAATAGAATTGAGAATCTCCTTCACAAAGAAATAGATGTCTTAATATTTTTATGGAAAATTATGAAGTTTACAATCAGTCTAATTTTGGAATGGGTGTGTCAAATCTGTTGATCGTACGTTTGTTATTAAATAATAATAATTTGAGGTCACGTGACAGCCACACCGCCAGTGGAAAACTTGTTAATAATCTGTTTCCGTAAATAAGAGATATAACAGTTGTTTTTGTTTTACTTCAATTTAAGGATTGGAAATTCTCGAATATTTTCGAACTGTTTTTACGAAATATTACGAACTATTCAACGAAATATTTTTATTCATATTTCGAAACATATAACGAATTTTTTTTTAATAAATTACTAGGTTACTTGTCAATGTCATTATTAGGTTTTTATTTCTCGCTTAGTAATAACAGTTAATAACCAAAACAGGTACATACGTCAGTAACGTTGCTCCGTATATAATGGCCGCTGTGTATCATATAGTCCAAACGTTCGTAACCCATAGCAGCTATGTTGACTTGCAGCGAGGCAAGGCAGTACTTCCCTCGAACTGCGCTGTCGATGCTGAGACACTCGTCAAAGTCCCCGTATTGGTTCGCGTTACCACTGAGTATTCCGGACGGAAGCTTGGCTGTGGCGTCCAACACTGGAACGAAAATAAAAATCTTCATATTCGTAAATATTTTTATTTATTAAATTAAGTTTGATCATGAGGGGAATTGACCCGCGTCATTCACCTAGCCGTGGCGACGCTTTGGGCGTTAGGGTATTTTTTATGCTATAAGCGGGCAACTGAGCTGGTGGCTGCCGTGATGGTAAACAATAACTTCTGCCCGTGAACACCCGCAGAGGAAGTGCTCCGCTTTTGAAGGGAAAGGGATGAGGATAGGATTGACGACTCGAAAGAAGGAAAGGACTAATATTTCACGCCGCTGTTTTGTGGGGGTGTGGTATTTCCCTGGCGTGAGCTGGTCCGATTCGTTTCGAAGCGTGCTCGACTCCCACAATTACTATCTACGATGAATCACGTTTTTTTTCAAATACTGGAGAAAACGATAATTTTAATTGTGTTTGGCACTTAACCATTATTTTGATAGCCAAGGTAGACGAAAGCACAGATTAAATGTTTACCAGGCTTGGCGAATACCTATACGATACTGACGGAAATTGGATAAGATATTGGGGTCCTTAATCGTAACGGGATAGGAACCGTTTCGCTTTAGATTTGTTATATTATAATGAATTGTGAAATTAGGTGACATAGACATAAAATCAATATAAAGACATGCTTTTGAAAACAAAACAAAAGCGAATAAAAGGGCAGACACTATATCTGCCCGTATTCAATCTTAGCGCTCGCAACAAAATAAATTGAGGTTAATTTGCATAGTTTGTACAACATGCAAAGGGGTTTTAGATAATCTTTAATCAGTCTCCATGAATATGCTTGATTCGCAAAACTATTTGGAATTCCGCCCGTCGCGCGCGCCAACCGACCGTTTGCACAAACTTCGGGTCAACTTTATTGTGTGTAGTTGTTCTGGTGTTCCGCTTGAACAAAACGCTTTTAGCTGATTACAGGTCAACTTTGTTTTGCGACACTGAGTTAAGTCTCGTATTCATTAGGGGTTAAACGTACTGGAAAATGGGTTTCGTCGATAACGTTGGAGGAAGTTATGTGTGCAGGGCCCTTTTGGGGCGCCGATAAGCATATATTTGTCTGAAGGATTTGTGATATGGTCCGTTTCTGCTTTGGCTTTCCGTCTGTGTCAATCTTAGTAATAAATACGAAAAATGGTGATATTCGAGAATAAATTATAATACACCACTCTGCGTTCGAGAATGTACCAGAAAGCTATTTTTAAACATTCAAGAACGCGGAAACCAAAAAATATTAAAATCGTATATTATTTTACTGCATTACTTTATTATTTACATATATAGAAAATATACAAGTATTAATGTTTTGATAGATCAAGGACATCATCAAGAGCAGTGTTTAAAGTGAATAATGCAATAAATGTTGTGAACGTGTCATACGTAATTTGACAGATAAAAAATGGAATGTACGAATTATACAATCTGCGACAATACAACTGCACTTCGCACCATCCATCTGTGTCAGATTTGGCGGCAAAAAATCGAGAACTTTGACAGAAATAACATATAAAGTGACATTTGCACCCTAGTGAATTTGAGGTTTTACTTTGATTTATGTATGGTACAATGTTTTTATTATAACAGGAAAAGTTGGTTTTATACGAGTATCGTATATAAAACTGGATAAATAATGAAGAATTTGAGGAGGATATGTCTGAGGATTTAAAAATTCTTTAGTTTTTTTAATAAATATTTCACTACATAAGTTCAATCGAATAGGGCAAATTTCAAACGATCCGTGTATGAATGTAAAAACAGGTAAATGAATATAGTATGGATTAGTATATACGTTAGGTAGCTGCTTTTCATTCGGATACTACGGATAAATGAAGCCTCGAAGCCTCGGACACAATAAATAGCTCTGGATTGTATCTATACCTATAAATGAATAAAATCGAAGTGTCTAAGTAAACTGAAAAAATGCAACAGCTATTTACGGATCAAATTTTTTCCATTCTAAAAATTCCTTAAACTTAAAAAGCCCTATATTTAAGAATGTTTAAACAACAATAGAATTACAACGAGTTGAATTTTTTTTCTCGATGTGTGTCACTAAATTACCTAAAGGAAGTCATTAAGTTAACAGTGTTAGCAATGTTTAACTTTAGAAAGTGAATTAAGATTTCGCTTAAAAGTATAATCTTCGGCGCGTTCAAGGTCGCTTGTCAGTGATTCTATAAATTGCTCTGAATATGATGTATAACTTTTTTATAACTTTACACAACATTATTAAATCATCTTTTAATGAATAAACAAGACATAATAATAGTAATAATAACAAGAAACTGAACGTCTTCAAATTTGTATGAACGGGAACGTACGGGACGCAACAGTTTTCGAATAAAAAAACATCAAAATCGGTTTACCTAGTCGAAAGTTCTCACGTAACAAACCCAATAAATACAGTCGAATTGAGTACCTTCCTTTTTCTTTTTTTGGTTGACAAATCCTATCGACAATGTTGGAGAAGTACATATTCCATATTATCTACGTCCTAGATAGGATGTGCATCCGAAAAGCCGAATGTCATTGAGTATCATTGAACCTCGTGACGTCACAGCTGGTGAAATGATTGTAGGCGGTGAATGCAAAATGCGATGACATTGGCGTGATCTGAATTAAGAGCTCGGGGATATCTACTTGGAATTTGATTAGAACTGTGATTAAGCCGGCTCCGTTACTACCACTATTTATTCAGCTAAAGAAACTTCTAGAACTCTCTCATTAAGACGCCATGGCAACGTTACTGGCCGATTCCAAGAAGTTAATATTGAAACGTAACGAACTCACTTGGTGACGGTTTGGCAGCGTCGCCAATTTGGGCATTTTCATACTAACTGCTTGGACACGAAGATGGCGACGTCGCCATGGCGTCTTAGTGAAGCAAAATCAATCGAATAAAAAAAAAAGGTATATAAGTTCGCTGATAAACAAATGAAAAATTAAAATGTCGTGTACATAATTCATATATATGAATTGCAACACCCTCAGATTATAAAACAAAAGGTTTTTAATAATCTAAGGCAAGACCTATATAAGTTTCACCAGTTAAACTATCATAAATATATCACCAGGTAAACCGTCATATATTTTCTTTATTTATTATAAGATAGCAGGTACCTAACAGCAATTCTATCATCAAATTATTTGATATTAAGATTTGCCAATGAAAGGGTACCTCAATAATGGTTCTAATGTAATCCTCACATCCTTACTAATATCACAGTTAACCTAATTCTATTATTAGAATGCCAAATGCCAATGTCCTTCTTTCCCAGCGCAACGGAGTGATTTTATTTTTTCCCATGGGTACCTACTTTATTATACAGCGCGGGCAAAGCCACGGGCGGAGAACTAGTAAGGTATATATCTTTTTTAAATAATATTATATCTCACACACGTTTCTTGAGACAAACTTTTTTTCCAATTTTATATCCGACAGATAGGTCAGGTAGATCGAGTTTATGTTATTAATAAAATTACGAATTTGTTATGTTATCCGACTAGACAATTGCCAGTAATCAAAAATACGATGACATTTAAAAGAGTAAATTAAATCTTAGTTTGTATCTAATTATAAAGATTTTGCAGCTTGAGGGGATCCTCAATGGCTAATTGTGGGTTGTAATCGCTTTCGTCATGGTGACCCTTACGGGGTACGCGGCCACGGGTTAATTAATAAGCGCTAGATAAAATTGCTGTAATTAATACATTTTCCTAAATCATTTTTGTTTTTAATTAATTACTTGTAGCACTGATACCAGAGTGCCACTTAATTATTACTTCCTTTGATATAACGTGGGCTTTTTAAGTAAGTACAGTGACACAAGGGATTTTATAATTATAGAATAAATTAGATTTTTAATATGAATGAAGTTGAAAATCGTGTTGAAATCGCTGATAAAAATGAATACGTAGGTTTTATGTTATTCATATGGTAAAAATAATGTTGCAAAAAGTCATCAAATTTGCATCTTATTCAGTATTATGGACTACTCGCGCGTGGTGGAAAAGTGGACAAACGACACCTTCGTTTCGTCAAAGGAAACAATCCGAGGCTTTTCTTCTTGCTTCAAATTTCCCATTCCCGCGAGCCTCCTATTTCTGGGTAGTTAAAAATATAACAAACCTAAAGTAACCCATCCCCTAACCAAACTAATTAATTTTCATTCCGAATTCTCGGCATATTATGTAATATGCCTCGGCATATTACAAAATGTAGAACGTTTGTAAACGGCATCATAATATTTTTCTATTTGCGACTAATATATACATACTCTTTCTATCCTTTTTCCTTTTTTGGTCTCAAACTATTGCTGTAGCAATTTTTATTCAAATCGGTTGATGAAGAATAGACCCCTCACTATCTGTCTGTCTGGTAAATATCCGAACCTTATACCCACCATATTACAAAGCGATAAAATTATTCTTTCATGAGACTTATTTCTCAACTTCACTATTAATTATTTCAATATGCTTCAAGAATTTCGTTAACTTTATTCTCAAATGAACTCTTACGATTATGAGCAGTTAATAATTGTCGATCTACCTAAATAAATGAGTGTTAGTTATTTGTAAAAGAAACTGGGAGAGCATCAAGTCTTTTAGAATGGGAGCTTGGAGGTCATTGCTCACAAAACCGTGTTGCATTAGAGAATAACTGGCAGTTAATAGACTGGACATAGGATACCTACAATTATGGCCGATTTGTGATAATATGATAGAATTAGGCAAAATAACAACGTTTGATTTAATTTATTGCCAACATTATATATAATCTACCTATTATATAGGATTTAAAGGGGAAGTTTAAAAATGCACTTAACTTACGGTCTCTTTTATTAACTTCACCTGTATGTTTGTTTAAACCCCTTAGGTAACCGACACTTTACTTGATTTTGATCCATATTTAGATATGGATCAAAATCAAGTGCATTAGTGCAAATCAATATTTTCATGAGTTTGTTTTATTTCCTTATGCAAAAGCAGTCGATTCTATCATTAAAGCCTTTTTTTTAACCATATTTATTGTTAAATAGCAAGTCAGTTATATGACAATTAAATGGCGAGATACGTGATTACGTTGTTGTTGTAATAAAAATAAAAAAAACTTTATCGGCTCCTACCTTTAGATAGGATAGAATATAATTAAAATTCATTTCATATATTTCAGATACTGGTAATTATTTTGGAATGATTTTTTATTTAAAAAGTAAATAAACTAATTTAATCTTCACTGAACATAAGGAATGAATAATATAAATTATTGTTTTATTTTACTACCTTGAAATATAGGGAAAAAATATTATATTATTTATTAGATTAACAAAATAAAGATATTTTATATACCGTGTGTCAAGGTAACTTATATTAATTAACGCTAAGAGTGTTAGAATTACAATTATATATTAAATCTTATACATCCTATATAAAATGTGTGATGTATTAAACACAGAATGCATTCAATTAATTGAAATTATATGGTTAACTAGAGGTCCGCCCTAGCTTCTCCCGTGGTACATATTTAGCTTATAGCCTTCCTCAATAAATTGTTTATCTTATACTGAAAGAATTTTCAAATCGGACCAGTAGTTCCCGAGATAAGTGCGTTCAAACAAACAAAGGAATAAGCTCTTTAGCTTTATAATATTAGTATAGATAAGAAAAGTATATGGTTTTGGGTGTTGATGGGACATGAACTTATTTTAAATATAATTATTTTGTTATAATAAAAGTCTACATGACTATTACAATTTTATTTCTTTTTATGCCAGGGATGGTTTGATTCTATGTTTATTAGCATTATTATCTACTCAATTACTTCAAATATAAGAGATATAAAAGGTTGAGTCATCACCCACACTCGATAAAACGCTCAATGATAAATTGTATACCATTTAAAATATTTCTACTATAGCGAATGTGAGAAGCACACCTACAAATAGGGTCACAGATGATGATAAAATTAGATGATTTTTACGGTGAGTAGGGTTGTTAAAGCTTTTCATTAAGCCATATATTTAATGAAAATTAAAAGATCCTTTTATTGTTATTAAGTTAGTATATTATACGTTAACCGTATGATATAGTAGCATTGTACAGAAATTTCGTAATCAAGATATACACGTCGGAATAGGTTATACCTACCATTATATATTTTGTATGCATTTTTAGTTTCGGTATTGCAATATTCTATGTGACTGAAACAAGCTTTTCACTCACTATTTTTTACTTCAATATTTATTGTAATATTAGCTTCAGGCTGTAGACATGATACGAGGATTCTATAAAGTGCTGTGATATAATTGTGATAAACTAAAGGATTTTGTTAAAAGCATTATTGAGGGCATAGAAAAAAAAGCCAGTGGGATTTAGGCTACGAGGTTGGTGGATGAAGGCTGGTTAAGTGTACGGCTATTATACATATACCATTGCCATTATACAATTGGGTGGCAACCCTAGCTTAAGGTTAAGTATGTAACCAGTCCTTGGGGATGAGTTTTATAAATAGATAACCTGTTGGGATATAAACTGGAATATATTTCCAGCTCTTGGTAATTGGTAGGTTTTATAGGAACGTGTATATGAGAACAATTTCACTCATTTCACTACGATTTTATGTAGGCTTATAGACAAATCATAAATAACGTTACGACGATAACGTTTTGCGGCCAGTCTTAATAAAAATTGAAAACTGTTTATGTAGTTGGATATGTTCTGTTGAAGGTATTTTCAAGTTTCGGAAATTATCTAAAATGCAGATGGACGGATATATTAAATATCCGTCCATCTCATCATCAGCATTATTGTGTTATTTTGTCGTATATGATTTGGTCAGCTCAATAAAAAACCTTTTTTAATTAAATACATAAATTTAAATATGCCTTTAAATTTATGTATTTAATTACAGTTTATTAACTTTATGCATGCGGTTCTTTCCTATGCAGGTATACTCAATTGTTTTGTGAAAAAATTTAGTATTTTATTTTCAACAAAGTTGATTGATTTTGTTAAAAGGTAAATAAATTGCGCTGTTTAATCCGCATGGTTTAAGGAAAATCGTCATTTATTTAGGTTTTTTGATGATTTAGCCTCGAACATTCTTAAAGCTAGACACGTACTCACATACAGACAAGCGTAGAATTTTAAATGGGTCGTTTTTTATTGCAGCTGTCCCTTTTTATCTCGTTACAAAATAGACCTGCAGATGAGTTCGAGATAATTGAAAATCGATGGGGCTTAAAGGGATGAGTGAAATACGATGCTGACATTATGCATTGCATTAGCGATTCGTTGTTCTTTATTGTCTTTGTAATAATAGTTATAATATTATTTCTTATTTATCCATTCACTTAGGAAGTCTGGAAGAGAGCGCTGATAAGCAAATCAAATTCTTTATAAATCTTATTCAATTTTTTTAATATTGTGAGGTATATAAATAAAATATCATTATCGTCGTCATCGTTTGATAATGACAAGCCAGATTCCAGCGTTTTATTCATATCAAAAGTGGCTTTAAACATTTTATTAAATTATTCTTCCGATTAGCTGTTGTTGCGTTTAGTAGTAACAAAAATTTACCCATCCATACATGATAAATACTTTCTGTATTTATTACAATATAATATAGGATATAAAATTAATACGTACTGTGCGATTTAAATAAGAATAGGAAGGTCAATGACATTTGAAGGATGCGATTTACTTAGAAATCCCTTTGTCATTTTAATAATAGCCCATTTTATTTTAACACTCTTATATCAAAATTTAATTTAACTTAAAATATGAAATATAATTTTTTATCTCTTTTTAAACTTTACCTCCAGTTGCCTGGAAGATGTCGCTTCTTAGCGATAAGGCCGCCTTTTTGTACTGCTTTTACTTTGTGTGTATCCATTTTATTTTATTTTGTTTTATGTGTGTGCAATAAAGTATTTATTAATATTATTATTAAGTTGTTACTGTAAGAGTTGTGTACTAATCGTAACACTGCTTTCAAGCAAGTATGAATAAAATTATCCAATATAGAGATTGTTAAGGAAATTTTCATACAAATTAATTTGATTCCATGACCGAGTAACACAGATTTTTAAAAGGAAAATATTGCGAAATATATTTTTTTGTAAAGTACAGGCAAATTAGCTTCTTAAGTAAGATCAGCATACTGCCATCCAGACTAAGTTATTTTAATCTCTAGTTCTGCAGTCCTGTTAGTCTCAAGTATGTTCTCTACCTGGAATTGAACCCAGGACTTCTTAAGATTGCCTTAACTACTCCACTATAGGTGGGGTACATAACAAACCGGACGCGACTATGAAAATGTAAAATAACTAATAAATAAAATTATAATATATCATATCATGTTTGCATTAAATTCTATTCTGATAAATATCAATTCTATTTCGGTGATTCTTGTTGGAAAACAAGTTTTTTTTTTCATATTGCAAATGCGATATGAAGTTTACGGTTTCATTTGGATATACGTCGTATTATATTATATGTGAAGGAATTAATTGGTTCCGTATTTTGCATGTTGCAGTTCGCGAAGCGCAGTTGGCACGTACGAGATTCATAAAATAATAATGTTAAAAAATATGGTATTAGATCAAAATGTTTTTGCAAATTTACAGTTCTTATAAGATATGCCATTTAGAATTTCCTATTCATAAGAGTTACATTAGCGAGAGCGATAGTGAATGATCAATGTTTTTTCCACAAAATGGATAAATTCTTAACATATATTATGGAATTATATTCTTAACATATATACATTACTCTTTTGTCTCTCAGGGTCGGGATGAAAAAGATTATTCTCTTATCATATTAACTAGATTAAACGTGACTTTGGACTTTAAATGAAAAGAGAACTTGGATATAGAAATGACATAGAATGCAGGTTTTACATTAACAAAATCTTAACTAATAATAGAATAATATAAGGTGAAGATTTTGTTTGTTTGGAAGCGCTTATCTCAGGAAGTACTGGACGAGTTTTAAAAATATTTTTACATGTTATAGAATAAATACATATTAGATATATAAGTTATAAATAATGCGTTACATTGTTATGGATTACAATTTTTACTTTTAAATACGACGTCAGCATTACCCGGGTAAAACCTATGTGCTAAACCTGACTATAATCTATCTCTAAACCAAATATCACACTGATACGATAAGCTGTTTTCGAAAGAGTAATAATCATCCATACATCAATCCTAACAAACATCTATACATACAAATATACATCCATACATCCTTCGTTAAATTAACTACTAATCCTTACTTAAATTACTAACTACCACACTACTACTATCATTAAAATAGACTCTCGCAATCAAGATCAAAGAAATAACTTATGTCACATCTGTATATGGTAGTAAAAACTATTTCCCGGTATTATACTTACTATTTGCGATAGTTCACACATTGTTATATAATTTAATTTTCGCGTACACATAATGTGTGATGATGATTAAATTAATTTACCTGTCACGTAATGTACGGTGATCGAGATATTTTCTTTTGAATTACTTTTTACGCATTTAATTGACGATATGAATTGATTCTTATTGATTTCTTATTGCAAATTCCTTCATATTCACTATATGCTATAACAAATAAAGAACCTAAAATGTATGTACTTAAAAACATTTTAATAAAATTTCTTATATTACCTACTTTCTTTTAAATTGTAAATTTTTTTTTGTATTAACAATACTGTAATATTACTTCTTATAAAGTATGAATAAATAAATACTATTGTAAATTAAGTACAGCTGAATATTTTGTGTGATTGAGCGCTAATCTCTTGAGTGACTGGACACATTCGAAAAAAAGCAATTATTTATCCTTGGATATGTATATACATAAGTCCTATAGGCTATATAATGCACCAACAGGTTTTATGGTGTACTTGGTATATTCTTCAGTATGTTTTAAATTTTGCGCTTGACTTCTATTGTTTCTTTAATTTTCAATTATTGGGAATATTTATATTTCAATGCATAAAAAATAACTTATTACCTATATAAAAGCGAAATAATACCATTAAATAATATGTAGTTCCTACGAAAAATTTCATTAAATTAATACTTTTTGTAAAAAATTCTATTATTTTACTATTCCATAGCCTAGTTTCACGATTTATGCTTGCCCATTGAAATATTTTGTGTAGATTGCCTATTGCCTAACTTCGAAATATGATCAGTCGGTATGTAGGCATTTTTTTAAATAAGCAGTTTTAAAAAAAAAAACATGAACAATTTTCGTGAATATGAATTATTTAAACTGTAAAATCTACATACGTAAATCGGTTTGTATCGCAAAAACTTGCGGCATTAACGCTTAAAAATATCTTAAAAACAAATATGTCATCGAAATTTCTTCTGCTTCCGTATTAAAGTTCCTTAACCACATTGGGAACCGGTAGATAGTCGAAATAGATTCATAAAGTCAACTTGACTTTTTTATGTAAAACCAGTTTTTAACTTATCTGTATAAATTCATTATTTTTTTCATATAAAACCTTTTCTTAGGCCACTTTTTAATATAAATAATAAAGATGTAATAATAAAGATGTGGTAGATAAGTATTTAGATTTTTCTAAGACGAGAATGTCTAAACTTTTAACTCTATATATATTGGGTCATTTATATAAGTAATTGAATTAGTTTATTTTTCTTAAATTAAAATTATTATAATATTAAATATATGATATTAGCTGTAACATTTGCGTTAAGAAATAAAGTCTAATTGTCAATTATAATTGATTGCAAAATTCTATGATCAGCAATATATTATAATAACAAAACACATATTATGAAATTGTTTAGGGACAGTTTAATTATTAGGTATATTATACCATTTATCGTATCGAATATTATACCATTCTAGAAGGTTTTTAAAAACTTTTATTATTATTATATACCTAACAAATTTTCTTTCAAGTTTTGTTTGAAAAACTTCTTTCCTAATTTTATTATGAATAATCTACATTAATCATACTTTAAACAGTTTTGGATATTGTATGAAAATAGTAACTTTTAAACATTTTTCTCAGAGTTGATAAATTTTGTTCTACTTTTTACATTTAGGAAATGTCAATATATTTTATTAGGTATGTTTATTTTGATATTTTGAGAGATATTATATCATGTCTATAAGAATAAATGATTACGGCTGAAATGGAGATAGGAATTGGAAAAAGTAATTGTCTATTATTTTTCTATATCCTTTTAACGGAAAGTTTTTCATTTAATAGGATCATGTTGTTCGTGAAATATATTTATGATTAAATAAATATATAAGTACCTTGTCGTTCGTCATTTACATTTCGTGGAATATGTCATTATATTACGTTTTTATATCGGTTAATATTTTTTTTCATTAGTGCAATTAGTATTTTATGCGATATCGCAAGCTGCGAAATATTTCTTGATGAGACGTGATAGAGGAATAATAAAGTTGTATAATTTTAAATAAGTTAATAAACAAGTTAAATAGAGCATAATATTTACTTTTGAGTGCCCACAGCTCCAAGCGGTCCAAGGCGTCCAAAAACATTTGCCCATCTCGGCGGCACTGCTCGCTCGTCCCGTTCATAGGCACCACAACTTTCGGGAACCTCCCCCACAACCCCAATAGATCCACCCTCGCACTGTCATCGTAACTTTCATTTCGCGCCCCCAACTTTTGTATCGTACCGTTGAATATGCTATCGGATAGTATGTTGCGATCGGATAAAGTGAGTTCTATACACTCGCGGGCGAATGCGCACGCGCATAGTAAGAGGAGCACGCTGGCGCGCGCCGTCATGTTGTCAGGTACAATGGCTGCTGGTTCGACAGCTCTCGGCTTAAGCGTTACTGCGGTGTGTATCAATGCTTTACCCTTTGACAATGACACCTATCGGATGGACAATAGCTTGGGTAACGTTTGAGTAATCGCCGCGATCATTGTTCAGATCAACCCGACCCTTATTTGAATATGTAAGATTTAAGTATTGTTTGTTTTATTTACAATATTCAGATTGGACAGATTTGAATTGATTAGCCTTGGAGTTCTTTTTTTATTGGTAAGTCTTTGCGGTGATTAATTAAATAAATGCAAATAATTTGCGGTATCGCATGTTATTTTCATTTCGTTTAGTTTATTTAATTTATTATATTTATACGTAAAGAAAATCAATCAGTGAAACAGATGAATATCACCTGCCCCATACCCCACTAGGGGACACGGGACTTCACTATATATTTAATTTATTATATTAACTACGTAATTCTGTACGTGTCCCATTATCTATATAAAAAAATAAATCTAAAAAAAGGAATTTGGAACAATCCAACATCACTTTCGAATTTAAATAATGTTTAGGACATTATATTAACTGAACTGTAACATAATACAGTCAAGGCCATTGTCTAGACTGGATATATTGGAGTGCGATTAGACACGGACTGTATAAGAATGTCTTATTTAACCTTATCAAATATAATCAACTCTTTAGGGGTTCAGTAAAGGACACGAGTATCGGTTGTTGTGAAGTCCCATCCCCTGTGGGGTATGGAGCAAATGTTATATATATTTTGTTTCACTAATCGATTTTCTTCAAGTACAAGTAGGTGATGAAGCTCCTGTATCCAATGAAATGAAATTTCTCATTTATAAAGCATTTCAATGCTATAAAACTAAAAATTAAATTTAACAAAGGCCGCGTCCCATCGATACAATATTGTAATCATTGAAATAATGTTTCGTATTGGTTGTGATGGTTCTTAATCATCTCAATAGATGGCGTGGGGTGCCCCTTAGGCACATGAAACCGAAAGAGTAGAAGAAATTCGATTACTGTGGCAGGACCACGGGTGGCCGAGAGCTAGGCGTTGCTACGGTTGGGCAAGAAACGCAGGTTCGAATCCTGCCTCGTGATCAAATTTTTTCTATTCTTTCAAAATTTCTCATTTATAAAGCATTTCAATGCTATAAAACTAAAAATTAAATAAATTATGTTTAAATATGTTATCATAGATAATTTGTTAGTTAGAATCGAACCTAAAGCTATCCTCGTTTCTCAGAACGACTGTACTAGGGAGGGGTATAAACTGTAATTTGTAATTTCTTATAATTAGTGTCTTTAATCTGTCTTTAATATTACTAGTAAAAGTTTAAAACAAGCTATCTTGCTGATATATCTTCATGCATGTAGACCACTAGTTTTCCGCCCGTGGCTCTGTCCATGGAGCCAAAGGACAAGACAGCATCGGGTTTTACCCGAATAGTGCCCGTTCCCGCGGGATTACCGTAATAAAAACTATCCTATGTTTTTATCTTTGTGTCAAAACTTCATCCGAATTCATACAGTGGTTTAGGCGAGAAAAATACACGGAAAGACAGACAAAGTTACTATCGCATTTATAATATCAGTAGGAATTTATTAATTATCTTTAGTTGTAGTTACACCAAATTGTACTGAATTGTACTGGGCCTAAAAGCAGTGGTTGCTCAGTGGTGAGAACCTCGGACAAAAATCGATAAGTCGGGGTTCGAGACCGGGTGGGCGTGCAGGAAATAAATTGATTTTTCAATTTATCTGCACATGTGGATACCACCACCACTGCTTAAAACGGAGAAGAAAAACATCATGAGGAAACCGGCATGTCCAAGAATCAAAATTTCGACGACATGTGACACCTGCCAACCCTTACTTGGCCAGCTTGGTGGATTATGGCCTGAACCCTCATAAGAGGCTCGTGTCCTAGCAGTGGGAACATATATGGTCTGATGATGATGATGATGATGTATATAATGGGCCATCTTTGGCTTTAAGGTAGGTATAAAAAAATATCCATTCATATTAAAAGATGACCAGAAAGAACGATAAATCTAGTTAATATAAGAGATAACCTTATTCATAAACAAACATCCGAAATACACCACTAAAATAGCTCTGTGATGTAAATATTTTCTGGAAACTACTATAAAACGAGAAAAAAACAACGTAGGTATTTAATAAACAATGTATCGTTCTTTTGTATTGTAATTTATGATGGTTATTAGCATTCAATATTTTGAGATACATCTATATTTATATGCAGTAAGTCGTCGTCTTTTACATATTTTAAAGTGTTCCCACATCCCACATATATTATATCTTTTATAGTACAATACACATTTGTATAATTGAATCTGTTATATTGTAAATTTTTATGTGGGAGTCCAGCACGCTTCGGCACGAATTGGGCCAGCTCGCACCGGGGAATTACCACACCCCCACAGCAGTTTGGCGTGATATAGCAGCAATTGAATGCTGTGTTTCGCGTAATGAGAAGTGCCGAAGGGGCGTATCTTTTTCCTTATATTTCCAAGTTGATTCCTTAATTTCCGTCTTCAATCCATTCCTTATTCCTTACCTTTATTAAGCGAGCAACACATGTGCAGACGTGAACCAGCGGCAAGAGATCGTAAAAACATACATATGTGTCTGAATCTGACATTGATTCTGTAAAACTAATTAGTGAGTGATATAACAATTTTCAAGAAATATAAATCCACATAATATATTGAAAAACAAAGGATTCGCTGGGAATTGAGAACTTTATATTGTCCTGAATATTGGTTACATAATAAATAATGAAATAAACTGAAACTTGTAGTATAAATACATCTGTAATGTATCTTTTTCGTTTCAATTTTTAGTACCTATATAATGTAAAAAACCTATACACTCGCAGTCACAACCAGTCGAATTTGCAATCTTTTTAATCATTTTTTGTTGTTTTTATTGATAGAAGAAGGATGTAGATAAAAGAATCTTCAAAAACATTTTCGCCAAAAAAGAGGAATACGAGAGAGAACGGCCATTTAATCCTCAAGGACCGCCTCCGTGGTATTTATGGTTAGCGCGTGAGCTCGAAACCGAGAGGTCCTGGGTTCAATTCTCGGTGGTGAAAAAAAAATCTCGGTCTGGCGGGATACAGAAGGTCCATCTACTTGCCCATTAATAAAATCGTTCAGTGGTTATTTGCTTCATACCCCACTAGGGAACACGGGGTTAAACTATTATTTAATCCGTTTGACAGTTATCACGATGGTAGGGAATTATCGGGACTGCTAAATATTACATTTGTATCATACTTTCATACAATTACCTTTTGATATAACATTACGACCTATTTCCATTAATGGTGTATGTGACGAAAACGTTTTGTCATTAATTAATGCGTAGGTAATCCCGATACAAGAATAAGTGCATTTTAATTCATCATTAAGATCCAATAAAGCCAATGAGAAGCGACAGTCACGTAGCTACACCTTATATTTGGAGAATTGTTAAATAATTAATTTATAATGATGATTATTGTCATTACATGCACTTTTGAATGTATAACGTAAACAAAGATAAAATGGAATCACTACGCAAACTGTGTTTGTATCCGTTTCATAATGGGTTATATATTAAAATTTTGAAAGGTTAGTCAAGAAGAGTAAACTTATCCTTATGCTCTTAAATTTAAATTCTTTTATGTAATATTTAAAGGAATCATCACTGTACCAGTTGACCCGCCCACGCATTTTCGTCTGCTTTTGAATGGAATGATTTTTATTTTAGTCGCAGTGTGATATTACATAGCCAAAATAATTCTTTGATAAATGGCTTATCCAATACAGAAAATAACTAAACAAACAGACGAACTTATCAACTTCATATCAATATAGATTTCTTTATACCATAGTTACGTACTTGTAAGCTCAAGTTTGCGATGTTACACGCTACACCCACTCCCTCTGTCCTGAGTTTGAAAATTCTTTTGTTATTTTTTAATACTTTTGACTTTGATCGAAATACAAAGAAAAAATTTTTTGACAATTTTTTTTTCAAAAACCATTATAAATAAAATATCTCAAGGAAGAAAAATCGATTGTTATTTTTCGAATTCGAAAATCCTATTTTTTTATTTATTTTTTGGTTAATTCTGTATATCACTCCAGTGGTATATAGAAATTTATACTTTATTGAATGGACTGGTGAGGGTGAGGAAAAGAATACGGTCCACCAGCTCCACCAGTTACTGAAAGAAACACAATAAATAGCATTCGCATGGTATTATTTAACGGCGATCATCTGTGAGGGTGTGGTATCTTACCCGGTGCGAGCTGGCCCAATTCCTAGCGAAGCGTGCTCGACTCCCACATCAAGCATATACTCGTAATGAGCATTAAAGCTATCAGCAGTCAAGGTGAAAAGTAAAAGAGGTTTAGAAAGGTCAAGATCGAATCCGGCGGTTTGCATCGCATGTGATTTTGTATGAAAATAATTGACGAATAACAATTGTGATAATATTTTTTTTAAATTGCTTCCTATAAACTCAATGAGGTAATCATTTTAAGGTCACGTAACCACTTTGCTTTCCAAGTATTAGTTTTATCATAACATTTTTTACCGTCACAAACAATTACGAGAATTTAAAAGACGAAGTAAAAAAATTGGGAATAGGATAGCGTTTTAAAAGAGTACAGATTTGTCTCAATTTAACGACTATTTACATTCTAATCACCGGCGAACGTTTTTGTCATATGTTAATATTGATTTGAATAAATATGACACGCAAGCGTTGATAAACCATATTAACATATCAAACATTTTGTGCGGCGGCGATTATGTATTTTTCTACGATAGTTTCGTGGAAAAACTGGATTTAAATTAACGAAAGTGACCCTTTATTGTCTGTATATAGAGAAGGGTAGCGCGGTATTCTGAATATAACGTAATAAAGGGTGTAGCAGTGAATATGGTTTGCATGTCTAGAAAATCTGGATAACATCTGGATTTGGAAAAATGACGAACCTGAGAAAAATGTATGTACCTTTTATTCATAGAACTTTAATCAGCTGATTACATAATTTATACTAGCTTCATGCGTAGTCCAAGGAAAATATAGACATACTGGGATTTTCCTCGCATTGTTCCTGTTCTTTTGGCATTACCATGATGAAAAATGGAGGCAAAGAGCAAGGTGTTTGTGAAAATGTTCTATTTCTAGGGATATTATCCAAAAACGAAAGTTCTTTTTCCGTTTTAACGCTTATATAAATGAATTAAATGGCTTTTGTTGTGTGTGTTGGAATTAATAAAAAACAAATATGCCAAAAGTTATCAAAGCGTGGTATATCCCAAATGATATGGATGTATATGTAGGATCAGAAGTCGCATCTTATTTAGTTTTATATAATTATTTTAGCAGAAGTATTGAAAAGGAGGAATCCTTCATTCAAATTACCATTCATTAAATCTAACAAAACATTAATAGCGAATTTGCATAAGATAGTAGAGGTCAATGAATCATAAATTTGAAAAAAAAATCAATAATTAAACGCATAGACCAATAGATGTTATTACCTATTGACGTATACTTCCTGCTCCCTGATGACGACAGCACGCGCTATTTCCAACGTATAATTAATCGCTTTATTGTATTCCTTCTATGTTTATTTAGTGTTTTGATTGTTGTAGTATTTTTGTTTACTAGAAACTCAATAATGGTGCTGTATTATAAAGTCACAAAAATAGATATCAAATTAAGGACTTTTCTTTACTCTAATATTGAAATGAAATGAAATGAAATGAAATATTCTTTATTGCACACAAAAACAATTAAATAACAAAAAAATAGGAAATGGAAAAGAAAGGGCAAAGGGCGGCTTTATTGCTCAATAGCAATTTCTTCCAAGCAACCCAAGTTAGGCGGAAGCAATAAAAAATTAAAGATTTGGAAGACAGTGTATACAATAAGAAGAGAAAGGACATAATACATAATAGAACAATGAAAATACAAAATAAAAAAACATGCAAAAAACAAAAAAAAATAAATAAAAAAAGAAAAGCAAAGAAATGAAAATAAACACACAAAACCAAAATACAAACAAAAAAAAAAACAATGCACTTAAAATGTTTGCAAATAGTGATCTTTTACCATTTTTTTAAAAGATTCCAGCGATTGTGCTTTCCTAATATTAGTTGGTAAGTCATTCCAGAGCTGCACAGCTTTATATATAATATTTAATGAATTAGCACATAAAACGCAATACATTTCTCTAGATATATATTTTCTTCCCTTCTTCCCTTCACAATATATTACCACTAGTACTTCCTACTACTATGGCAACTTTAAGTATTCAATTCATTGAACCGATAGGAAAATAAAACATAACGCAGATTTAGAAATTGCAGCGAGCGTGGCGACCACGCTCACGTAGTGTTCTAAACGTCGGGGTAATAGTATGATGAATAAATCGCGTTTCAAATCCTTTAAAGTCTTTAATTTCTAAATGTATAATAGTATAACATAGGTTACTTCTAATAAGGCACAATAGTACAAAATTTACTTTAATAATTTAATTAGTATCTTTTTAAACATAAAAACTAATATAAATCATGAGCAACGAAAACGTTACAATATAAGTCTTTTGTGACAACCCTACTCATACAAACATTCACCATATTTTGAGAACACCGTATATTAACTTTGTTATGATTGTAAATAGTAGAACTCCATAAACGATTAATTAACATTTGAAGTATAAATTAAATAAAATCACATGATATTAATGGTATATTGATAAAAACAACATTGCCATTTTTATAATGTTACATGTAATGGATCAAAATCTAGCTGGGTATTCTTAAACCACCTATGTATATGTTCATTTAATTTTAAAGAAATTTGCATTATTTTTAGATATTAACCATTTTATATATTTCGTTATTAGTTGTACAACATTTAAATGAGACATTGAAAGAAAAGAAATTCAATTTTCTAATTTAGTATACTTTCAAGAATTTTAAAATTTATCCTAATTCTTATTTAATATATACTTTTTATATTTATTTATTATTTATATTAAAATATACTTTTCGCAGTCACCTTTTTATAAACTCTCAAGATATCAGCGTGACTTGCTTTATTAATTTAATATCGTTATTTCCAGGTAGGCAAATTTTTTATATTAACGATGACCATATCATTATTTCGGATAGTGAAGAGTTTCCGTATAAGGATCGTACTGTAAATTATTTATTAGAACGATTTAAAAACACTACTTAATAAGTTTTAGTGCTACCTATATTAAAAAAAACTAATGTTTTTTGAAGTATTCAAATCTAATATTAGTAAAGCTCCTATTATAGTTTGTCCATTGTTTATCATCATCTTAAAAACCAGACAAATATTAAACATACTTTTTGCAGTTTGTCCGTATTTTTTTCAAAATTTTCAAGCTTGTCTATTCATGCTGACTTGTTAGTTTGAACATCAATATGAAACTTATAAATTGCTGTAAACTAGTTGCGAAGAAAATTCTTTCAATGTTTTTTCTTTTGTTATATATTATAATTGTTTCTAGATATAAGAAATAGAAGATTTCAATTGTCATCTTGTATTTTTATTGTATATTAGGGGTCCGGCTCGGATTCGCCCATGATACAGATATACTATGTAGCCTATAAATAGAATTTAGGGATCACGTACATATCCAACTCCAATCAAATCCAACTATGAAAGAATATAAATCGTTCCAGCAGTTCCTGAGATTAACACGTTCTTCAAAAAATCTCTTCAGTTGTTTGTTTTAAATGACAAAACTGTTGTTTCACACACGTATTCTCTTGAAATATTTTTCGGTTTATATAGAATTTAAAATTAAGGTGAAGGCGCTGGCGGTGTCAGCTGTTACGATTTCATTACGTTCTTAAGATAGTACAAGAAGAGATGAAACTAGAAGATGGGGTAGCGGAATTTAATAATGATAATTTTAGAGAATAGAATAGATCTTTTTAAAGCCAGACAGGTACGTTCAAAAGGTCGAAATACTAAACTACATGTTTATAAAAGGATTTGATTGCATTTGCAAAAGACAAACACAAAGGTGACGTAATCAGATTAAAATAATGAAGTCATCACCGTAATTACGTTGCAAAGGCATTTAGAGTTATGCTTACCAAGCTATGTTAGTGAACCATAAAAATATGTAACTCAAATACTGTATTGTTAGGTAAGCAAACCGAGGTGCCAAATGTTCTCCTACCAAGAATCCGATTATTTTCAAATTACAGTAAACAGTATGTTCACTTGGCTTTACTTCGCTAAGAATCCATATAGATAATCGATACTTATTTTTGTAATAATTCACATAAAATATTAACGCAATTTTATGTTTAATAATAGATTTTTTTATTACTTAAAAAAAATGTTTAAATTATATGGAAGGACATGGAGGAGGACAATTTTACTTTCATTGTTCTATTCATCTCAATAAGCTTATGATAATAATTATCCATAATATAGTGTATTGCTAAGTAAATAACGACGAGCCGACAAGTAAAATATTATATAATGAGTTCTCACACAAGACGGTTAATGCCCTGTTCATATGTAAATAATATGATCGTGACCTTTAGATATTAGATATTTTTTCTTAAAATAGTAAGCTAAATAGTAATTGTTTAATTAAACTAAAAAGTATGAATTAAAAAACTTTTACGGGTTAGTATTTTCTTGTGTTTGATTTTACGCGAGTATTATACATTTAGAAATTAAAAACTTTTTAACGGATTTTAAACGCGATTTATTCATTATATTATTAACCCGACGTTTCGAAGACTTCACAACGAGCGTGGTCACGGGGAGACTTTTTACGGGTTTTTAATTTATTAATGTACATGCTTTATATACCGTTGACGTTTTGTTTAATTATTTTTATATAAATATAAATTCGTGCTCACGATATAATTTTTAATATTGAAAAGATTAAAAACAGCATCAAAACTCTTTGTATTTTTATGATTTTCAAATATGAAATTTTAAAATTATTCATGGCATTATTTAAGAAAAAAGAAAGGCGGAACGACTTCAGATAAAATGGGACCAAAAGGCAACATTTTCTTATCAAACACAAAAAAAAAATCATGTCAATCGGTTGAAAACCTACGGAGGAATAGTCCCGTCAAATTATAATATGACTGTGTTCTTCATATTCCGTATTTTGTATTGAGAGTTTGCGTATAACAGACTTATTAAAAACGTGATCAAGAGCCAATGTTGCAAGCATCATGATTATCTTAATACAGGGGAAGTTGAAGAAAATATTGTTCATCTCTTGGATGATAAAATTCAACTGTCCACACCGCACGCAGTCAGGACCAAAATCCAGGACTACCAGTCCACTATATCCTTGGACAATAACCAATAAATATAGTCCTCAAATTGCCCAACGCTGGCAAGGCACGGACAAGCCTTGATACCGCACTGTTAGTGAATATGAATCAAATTTTAACACCTTGTAATTAGTAAAAGGACTACGGGTCTCGTTCTCGACCTCGCTGTGACGAAACTTTTTTACGAGTGAAAATTTATCACTTTATAATTAGTATAGATTTTATTATCTCATACTGATATGGAAGGAAGAAGAACAAATGAATATACTTTTACATTAAATAACAAAATACGCTTAAATGATAGAAATGTACAGATAACTAATTAGTTTCGCTTGCTCTTAAAACTATGCTTATCATCATTGTAGAAATGACTGCCAACTGAATTTTTTAATATGGATTTTCGATCACACAAAAATTTAATAAACTTATGTACTTCGAACTCTTAATGAATGTCACAGTACTAAATGTCACACAGCATGTGTTTGTTTTGTACAAACTGGATCTCTTTCGCGAGAAACCTTGACCGGACTCATATGAAGTGTCAAGTATTAAATAATATTTTGTTTTTGTCATTAAAATACCGAATTAAACCTAATACCTAATATACCGAAGTACCTAATATAATTAGGTACTTATGCAATATAGTCGCATCTTGGAAGCATTTTACATGAAAATATTTTTGGCGCAATTTCTAATTAATCTGTGGATTTTAAACTGCTGTATATACTTTATTAATTTATAACGTAATAAATTTGTAGCAAAAAATTCAATACCGAGTGCATCATTTGTTTCATCATCAAATTGTATATATAATATGGTCTTCATGCTCATCTGACAGCATAATAGTGGCACAGGTCAGTAATCTATACATTCGTTGAACGATGACATTAAGACAGATCAAATCAGGTGGAGGCAAGGGGCGAGAAGCTGGAATACTAGCTCGTGCTATATAGACCATCTCAGCAGTTCGACATTTAGGGGCTGCCGCGAGCATGTAGCTTTTTTTTTTTTATGTCATAGCGGGCAACTGAGCTGGTGGTTTGCCTGATGGTAAACGATCACCACCGCCCTTGAACATTTGCAAAGGTAGTGCCTCTGCGAATGCGCTGCCCTGCGCTGCGGTAAAAATGGTACACACTGTTTGTGCTATAAGAGGTGAGATAGATGCGCAATCATATTACGTTATCAAGGACCTGCGTTTTCATCATTACTATATTATTAAATGATTGTCACACTGAGACAAGCGCGACATAGCCTAGATATTTTTGGCTTTTGCTACAAGATCAAAGGCGTTTTATACGCGTTTTTCTTTACTCTGTGATTGTGTTCAATCAGATGTCATAAGTTATACATTCATCATCATGTCAATATAAATAATAGAATAATTATTTGTTATATTATTTCAGGTGGCGTAGAGTTTTACTCGCTGGGGTTGAAGTGCATAGTTCGTGGTGTTACCCGCATTATAGCATAAAATGTATTTTATGTACCTACATATAGTATTGACTGTTTGATATTTATTTGAAATATCGTTTATTTTATTCACATTTTGAGCCTTCATATTTTATAGAATCTGTGCAAAATGTTTTAAGAATAAAGATGAAAAATGTTCCATTTTCAAAATTGGCGCGCGATGGACACGTTTTCATAACGACGTCATTCCAGTTTGATTATCAAATGTTTTTTTTTTTAGTAATTGTTTCACACACAAAATTTCTCTTGACATACAGTACATTATCTTTGGTGATAAAAGTGATTGTTTTTTTTGTTCCCTGGGCAACATGTATTTATATTGGCGAGTATTTTGATATTTATTCCATAGATTACATTTCAGTTTTCACACAATTCACTTGAAATATCTCGAAATGATGTATATGAGTAAGCACTGAGTAATAACTAAATTAAAATTTTTAATTAGCTTCACATTGCAGTACTTCATATATTTGTTCACAGGCTTATACTCCAACCGCTTAATAAATGCATTTGTAATCTGTTGCTAAAATGCAATGTTGCAAATGAGATGCAAAGATAATTATGTAAGTAACAGTTTCTTAAAATCACAATTATCTCAATTATTGCCACAAACAAAAGCTAATTTTGTGCCATTTATGTAAATTTATTTGATGTTTGTTACTCGATCTCGAAAAAACAGCATGGCCGATTCGGACATTTTTTATTCCAACTGACTCTGAATAAACTTAAGCAATATAAATCGTCTATTAATACTAATACGTCGATTATTATAATACATTATATTTAAGGCCTTGTGTTGTGATGACGCCGCTGAAAATTATTAGTCATTAGATACAAGATGATACAGATCAGATCTTTCTTAAATTATATCGTACTAGCTGCGCCCCGCGGTTTCACCCGCGTAAGTCCGTATCCCGTTGGAATATCAGGATAAAAAGTTGCCTATATGTTATTCCAGTTGTCCAGCTGTCTACGTACCAAATTTCATTGCAATCTGTTCAGTAGTTTTTGCGTCAAAGAGCAACAAACACACACATCCTTTCAAACTTTCCCATTTATAATATTTAAGTAGGATAGTAGGATATTATCTACTATTGGGCGATATTAACTCATAATAGAAAATATGTCAAAATTATAAATTGTTATTATGTCGAATAACTAAATTGTAAGAACATATTTTTCCGTTTATATCTTAAACTTGGAACACGTGTTTTCTGCTAGGCACCCATAGTTTCTAGTATGAACGTCTATGGGCGACGCAATGAGCTATCAATTTTATGTATTGCTTCTACTCGTTCGCCTACATATAACATAAATTTTTTTTAATGATTATGAAGTTTTGAAAAATATGTAATATGTAAAAAAGTATGATACGTTCTCACTTACCTATGTCTACATTACAAATTTCCTTGGTATTAAACAAAAATCCAGTCCTATTAGTCAACTTTAAATGGCTCCACATTGGTTCAAGATCTTATTAATTGTAGCACCTTGACCCTTTAAAGACAATTCAACTTTTTCATCATAATCGTTTACCGTCGATATATATGTTGGAAGGTATTGCTTCCTGAAACACGCTACGTCATTGGTACTTGTTTACATGTTAGGGTATTCGTAAATATTCTGTATTCATACAACCTTAATGGCCGGTTTTACAACCTCTGTATACGCTCTGCATAGCTTATCTGAGAGTAAATGACAAATAATATATGGAGATTAAAAACTACTAAATAGCTTATCTGGGATATTATCAGCCAGTCGTGAAATCGGCCCTTAACACACCAATAACATCTTAAAAGTTCTTTCATTCTAAACATCTTTTCAATGTTTGATTCCATATTTGTAAAACTTTAAATATCGCTTTTGAGCTGCTGACGGATATTTATAATAAGTTAATTGCTTCCTACTCTAATTTATGTTCGCCAAATGGTTCGATAGTTATGCTTATGATGGCGTTAACAAAATAATAATAACATAAAGTCAGACACAAATGTTATAGAAATAATAATGAAAGTAATCGAATATCTCAGTAAATGTTATTATAATTAACATAAGTATATTAACTATTTGCTGTTGATAAACTAGTAACAGTTCTTGATTATCGAAAATTCCTTATTCAAGGATCATGCTCAATTTATTCCGTGCCGTGTTAACTTGTATAAACTCAGAAAAAATTCAATAAACCATTGACAAATTGCAGGTTTCGGGTTGTAAGCTTTCCGTCCGTATAAAGAATGCATAATTTTGATAGTTATTGCTGAATGAAAGAAACACTGTTCATCTTCCTTATGTCGATCCTTATTGCAAGTGGCAATATAAATCAGTAAACGCATTAATTTTGGCATGCTTCATAGTTTTTTACGATCGTAATAAGATATTGTTGAGATGACCTTTCTTCCAAGTGATTTCATCGGCGAATTAAATCACTATAAATTAATAAGAAGGGTTGACGAAGAATAGTTTTCCTATTCTGAGTGATGGGAAAACAAATTAGATAATTTAAGTCTTTAATGAACGACCTTACTTTTTAGTATCGTGAAATAAAAGTGCAACGGTGGCGTGGCTATTTTAAGATGGTGTATAACTCACTCGAAAATTTTTATAAGTTTTAAAATAGGTATTTTCAGTTATTCATATTAAATTGTGACTGGAATAATCCATTACATAGAGACTTTTTGTATGTGGCGCTATTATGCATTACACGCAAACAGTTCAATCTATGTCAGTCAGCCGATAAAGTATGTAAAATGCTATCAATCCATTAATTCGCCTTGCGCACCGGACAATCGCCTTTGCAACACTATTTTTACACTAATCTTGGACGCATGCCATAACCGTGCCCTCGTACCAGTACACTCGAATTAACTTCAGCCGGGAATCGTAACATTTAAAACAAAATAACTTTCAAAAAGCAGTTAAATCTTTATCCAAGAAGTACTTTTCGGTATTATCAATGAAGCATCCGCGCTTGTACGTTGAAAATTATTGGAGATGAAAATAGACGTCGCGGTGCGAACGCGTAATATATTTCAGTTTTACGTATGATGGCGCCGTGAGCGTCTCACGCTCCGGCCATGGTGAGCCACAGATGGACGTTCGCTCTTATTTCAATCGGAATTCTTACACTAGTGTCAGTTAGTGCGTTCCGGGTGCGACTCGCCTATGAAAGTAAGCCCGATTCCAAAAAACAATGCGATACATGTGATGTGAATGATGTTAACCTTGGTCAAAAACAAAGTAAACTCAGTAGTAAGCGTATGTTTGAAGATTTAAAAAAACTAGTGAAAGAGAAATTTAAAACAGATTTGGATAGTAAATTAATTGATGGTAAAGAAAGTGACGAGGACGACGATGATTTTAGTACTTTAAAGAAAAACATACTTAGTGATGGTAAAAGTAAGTTGAGTACAAAAATCAAAACACGAATTGACGACGATGACGAAGATAATGATGATGAAGACGATGAATATGATAGGAAATCCGATAAATTTAGTACTAAAAATGTTAAGAAAAAAACAGTGCAGAGTGATAATTTGAATTTAGGTTCCAAGCATAGTAAAAATCTCAAAAGTGAGAAACATTCTATTGATAAAGACGATAACAACGATGACAACGACAAAGACGATAGTGATGACGATGTAAGCGTCATGGACGAAAGTGATGATGAACTTCAAGACGATATCGATGTAGCTGATAAAAAAGAAAAAATACAGGAAACAAAAATTACTAAACCTATACCAGAACCTAAAACTTCTCCAATCAAGAAGCCTGTTGATAAACAACCAGTAGAACTAAAACAGCCAAAAGTAAAAGTAGATGAGAAAATTTTAGAAAACTTGAAGGTTGTTAAGAACAAAGGTATCAAAGAAGAAAAAGAAGATGCGAAAAAAGGAGTTTCTAGGGAAGTACTAAAAGAACCAAAGACAATTATAATAAGTAAAGAGAAATCATCGAAAACCGAGTCAGTTAAGGAAGAGTCAAATGTAAAATCAGAAGATGGTCTAGAAAAAATAAAAGTAAAATCACATATAGAAGGTGGGAAACTTCAAAGTCACATAATTTCCAAAGAACCTCTTCCACAATCTAAAACAGTTGACGATGCTAAAGTCGAAAAAGTTCTTAAAAAAGAATCTAAAGGCGACTCGAGACAAATCCTTAAAGAAGATGTTGCAAAGGAAAAAAAAGAAAAGAAGGATAGTCAAATAAAGCCGTTTACTGATGCATTGCAGAGAAAAATTTTACTTCAAAGCGAATTCGAGGATTTTTATGCATTTTTTCCAACGTTTGCACCGAATTTTTCACGCGTACATAATCCGGAGTGTCGGCGACATGGACAAATATTGCTGAGGCAGTTACGTGGGACAAAACTTTGGGCTTTAAATAGTAAGTATCATGCCAATATACGCTATGAATTTGTTTATATAACGAAATTGACATGTAAACCTAGATAAATAACTCTTTCTTGGCACAAAATAGGAATGAGAACTTGTAAAAAGACCCGGCGAAGTTCGTCAGTTTTTGACTCATCTTTCCTTTTAAACCTACCCTGGGCGATAATGAATTTGTCAAAATCGGCCCAGTCATTCTGGAGTTTTAGTGACTCTAACGAACACCCATTTAAATCATGATTTCATACAGTTTAACTCTGGCACTGTTTCAGAGATTTCAGCTACGCGCGAGTAAAAAATAAATAATTCTAAAAGAAACCAATGTTAATCAAGAAAGAAGTCGTTTCGTTATCCAACGAATTAATCTCTGTGAATACGAAAAATAGACGCAATATTGTGGTTTATTTCAAAAAAATTACAAGGATTTACTTATTAATTAAAAGTCTTAATCCTAAATGCCTTTTCAGTTATCATAAAAAAAAGATTTAATCATCACTATAAGTGATGAAAATTTGAGTTTGTGCTTTACAATTATTTTCAATTATTACGTTCGTTTAGATAAAATAGATAAAATTATTTGCATTTGCGCTACACATCACTAAGATAATCAACGAGTATTTTAGCTATAATGGTTTTAATAAAATTGTAATCTACATAAACATAAAAATGAAGCGCCAAATATGTTTTGTATGTTGCATTTTTTTCTTTTCTGTTAAGGCACAAGAAAGGATCATAGAGAGAGAAAAAATGTACCACGGGTGAAGTAGAACGGACCGCTAGAAATAAATAAAGTCATTATAAGTGACTACAATTTCGCAAATTACGACACACTGAATGACAACTGATAATGACCATAAAACTATGACAAGTGACAAGCACTTGCGTGTTGTTCGCCTACAATAGTTCCTCAAGGGGCATGTGTTGAATTTTTTACAGTGCTCGATGCAACAGCGAAAATTCCCTCGGCGATGCTCCAAGGTAATGGAATCCAGCTTGGCGACTTTGACCAGTGTTTGGAAAGCCGGGCTCGAGTGCAGTTGGAAACTGGGAGCATCGTCAAAGTTCAGGGAAAATATTGCTTGGCAGTAATGGATGTTAAGGCTGAGCATCCAACTTTAGAGGTCCCAGTGGACCTTTTGCAAGGCAGAAATCTTATTAAGAGCAGGGTCGATGATGTGAGTTTATGTTTCTATAGGTAGTTAAAGGGATAGCAAGTTAATTAATTGGAGACATCAATGAGTCACTTTCAGTATAAACGGTTAAATTATTTCCATACAATTATTGGATGCAAGCTTAGTTTATACGTCGACGGTTTTTTTTATAATGAATAAAATGTAACTTTTCTTTCCAATGAACCTCATATAAGTCGCAACGAAAAGCATAGTGATAATGCTGTTAAATTTATTGTTCAGCCAGGTCACTTTGTACCAAGGTTCTCAACGTTGAGCTGGGGCTTATGTGTTCCATCACCGTGTAACGCTGATGATGCAGAAATCATCATCAAAGACGCTATTAAGCACTATCATAAATTGGGAATTTCAATACGTGTACAAGTGGATGAAAATGACTGTCATGTAGATAAGAAGGGGGATTGGTGGGATGAATGGATAGAAGTACCAACGCTTTTGACACTGTAAGTACGTTTCTGTTTTTTGCTCGATCTAGTGTACCTTTATATACATATGTAAATATAATTTAGGTATATAGGTAATATGCTATATATGGTATATCTCGATTAGCCTATCGAAGAATAAATTAGTAAAAGTTTGTTTTGATTAAAAAGATTTAAAATCGATGATACATTAACGCGTAAATATGAAAGTATTTAAATAAATGTCGCGGGTATATACAAACATTTATCCTTAAAATATTCAGTATCTTTAACCGACGGGCATATCTCAAATAAACACCAACGATAAATTTGAACATTTGCCAAACGATTGACTCCATAAAAATATTTTTAAATCGGGTACTGATATAAAATTTTATGGTATAAGGATGTTATTAAGCTTGAAGATTCTCCTTTCAATAAACTTCTGCGATACATTAATCTTTTTTTAAACGTCTTTACTTGTAAATAATTATACTACAATTGAACTTGGTAAATATATAAAGAATGCAATTTTATTTTGCATGTCTTACATGGATGTCTGAGAATAAAATCATGCTACAATGACTTATCGAACTTCTATGATTTTGCACAGATATAATGAATAGTTTGGCTTTATATGCCATTTATTGACTCGATACATACAAATAAATACGGAAGACGGTATATTATGGAAGAACTATATTTTGTGAATAAAAATTGTTGCTTCAAATACTGTAAAATAATAGATTTTTTACATATACGTCTACAGACGTCGGCGACATATAGAGATGTAGCCTTTGGACTCGATTTTTAAAGGAATAAATTTATACAATACAATAATTTCATAAGTTAATCTTATTATCCTCATTAGGGTCAACAAAGAACAACTGAGATAGACTTGCTGCTTCAATCGACAAACCATGTTTTTAGTTTTTTTAAACTAATTTTATTTATGTAACATTTTACATACTACTGTATTATTCAAAGAAAATTACTATTTCATTTTCAGATCTTTTTACGGTGTAATTCTTCTGATTGTAACGTATGCGACAATCCAAGATCTATTAGGTGATAGAAATGGACAGGACGAGGGCAGAGGTGAAGATGATGAAAAACCACAAGATGTCGTAACGGCTAAGAAATCAGGTGAAGACTTTGTAATTGATAGATATGAAGTAGCATCAATACTTATTTAACTATTCATTTAAGTATCATGTACAGTACATCATTTTCTTTAGATAATAATAATAATACAAAGTAAAAACAAAAAAAATCTTGATAAATAATAAAAAAATAAACTGATTTAGTATCATTACAGAATAAGCAGAATATTAATACAAATTAAATACCAAAAAAACCGTTTATGAGAATGTAGGAAGATGGGGAAATTGTCACAATTTATATGACTTAATATAAAACTAACCAGATTAACATGTAAAGTTACAAACATTTAAGATTACAATCGTAAATTTGAGACAATAAAATGATCCTATTTAAAAATAATTCAAGCAGCACTGTTGATAAAGAATTAAGATTTAAATAGATCTATAAAGCGACCTTAACCCACTTGCACGTTCACATCGATTGTGATTCAAATAGACGAATGTGGATGCGCCGATAATTAGCATGAATTACGCATACAGGAGCTGTGTCGAAACCTCAGGTCATTTTGTATTGTCTTTGGGTGAATTTTACAATATGTGATCGTAACGAATGGAGATTTCATTGATTTTTCGAAAATTAATACTTATATGTTGTAAGAAGCTAATTGGAAATACTTATGTAATAACGTTTCAGGATTTAGAAATTACAGAATTTCTAAAGGTTCTTAGACACGATTTTGTTTTTGTATAAATAATCTGTCTGGGAATCGCTCGTCTCTAAAAAGAAAAATCTATTCTATATTTGAATAGCATGAAGAAAATATGGCATTTATTATGTAAAAAAGTAATTTAAATTTTAATGTACACCACAAAGAATATCTGGTCTGGGTGTTTAATTTTCTCTGATAATTTTTTCCTGAATAAAACTCTTTTAATTTTTGTAATCAAGGGTTGACGGCTGCATATTAAAAAATAACAAATTTAAATCGAGGAAGCATCCTAACAATAAAACGGAGAACATTTTTAATCAATGAAATATTACGTAACTTATTCGCTCTCATATGTAACATTTACTGCAATGATTAACATTATCATCGTAATTATCCCGTACAAAATGTCATTACCGCTATATTTATTGCTCGGTAAAGTGCAGCCGTAGCAGTAATGTGTTTTATTGATTAAAATTTAATTTTTCATATAATTTTCAATAGCCTTAATGCATTTGACTGTAGTGGGTCGATTTAATTACTCGTGCGCTCCCAAGTGAATATGGATAGTGTATTAATAAATGCCCCTTTAAAGTATAATTGACATCAGGTCATCGTTGTATATTCACTTGTTACTCAAGTGAATATTTTACTAATTAACTATGATCCATTTCATATATTTCACTTTTCTTCATTCACCATTATTAATCCATATGAAATAACTCGAAGGTAACAATTATGGATATTAATAAAACATTCTTTACATATTTTCATAATATTTGTTTCGATTCCACCCCGATTGACACAGATATTAAATGAAGCCATGTCGCTAGAGTAAAACAAAACTTTTAGCGGTGAATTAATTAATGAAACTTTTAAAAGTAGAATACCATAATAATACTATGAGACGTAAGCTGATATAAAAAGGATATCTATAATAATTTTCTATACTAATTTATATGAACAGATTGTTGACAACAAAACTTCAAAAAATTTTAGATTATCAGAGGCTATATTTTAAATATTATCCCTGGGTAAACCGGAATAAACAGCTTGTGTTTAATATTTTCAAAGCACGAAAAACTAACAAAATCATTGCTGAGGAACATAACCTATATCAGATACTAGAGATTGTGCCCGCGGCTTCGCACGCTTTAAATTCAGAGTAAAAATTCTTCCCTCTTTTCTATTTTATTATATAAATAACCTTCCACTTGAATCACGCTTTCTATTAAAAAAAAAGCCCCATCAAAATCTGTTGCGTAATTTTAAAGATTTAAGCACTTGTTCTATACGTCCCTATTATATCCGGATGAACCCGCAATAAAGGCCTGGTGGAAATACACAAAAAAAAACGTAAAAGATTTCTTTACCCAGATGGATTCATAAACGCGTTCTCCCTAACGCGCACTATGAAGAAGCTGGTGGCCCCGGCGGGGTCCGACGAGATTCCATGTATTCACGGAGTGAGGGCCGCCGCTACTATCGCTCTTATAGCAGCCCATAAGTTCCTACCCGTTGCGCATATGCCGTACACTAACCGAGTTAAAATTGCTGAGGTGAGTGTTTTATATGGTAACTAGTTGTTGACCCAGTAAACGCTCTTTGGCCTTATTCTTTTCATTTAGGGGTATTAAAATGGATGTTGGCCGATTCTCAGATATGCAAACAAAATTTCATGAGAATCGGTCCAGCCGTTTCGGAGGTATTGCTATTAACATTGTGACACGAGAAATTTGTATATATGGTTTTATGAGTAATGTATATAAACATGGCCAAGTTTTTATTCGCTTTTTTAAATTTTGTTAGTATTTTTCAGAGGGTTACAAAAACATTTTAATTTGTTAGTTGAGAGCAGTCCACGCGTATAATCAACACTAATATTATAAAAAGGATACTTTGTACTTTTGTATGTTTGTAACGTTTTCACGCAAAACCCACTGGATCGATTTCAAAAATCTTTTCACCATTAGGAGGCTTCAACATCACTGAGCGACATAGGATATTTATGTACTACGGGCGGAACTGGGGCGAACACGTAGTATTATATATAGTAGCTTAGTTTGTTGAGGTATTTATAATAAGTCAAAAAATAGGCCTTTTTATTAACAGTATGTATTGTATGTAATTATCACGCCTGTGTTGCAAAACATAGCAATAACATCGGACTTCGAATCAATATGCATGTTATTTTTTTCCTCCTGTAAACAGTTAGTCCTAGAACATTAACAATGAAAGTTTTCCCAATCAACTGAAGCAGTAACGTTCCCAATCGCGCAGAGTGACGGATGAATTCTGGACATATGTTCATTATACTTGGCTGCTCTCCAAGTAAGTCACTTGAGTGATTTGGCATATCTAGATGGTTGTGACGTGGGAGACAATCGGAACTTGTTTATTGGGGACGTTTGTTTATGGGAAATGTTGAGAACTGGGGAGTTTTTTTTAACTAAACAACAAAAACAAGGCACACGTAAATAGACATGTCATTTTAGGTACCATTATAAAACCTACTTAAGTACCTTATAGCAAATTTATAAGCCTAGGTTTTCATAGAATTTTCCTTTTGAAACTGGTTGTTTTTAAGTTTGTAATATACGTTGTACACACTACAGAATAGCAATACGAAATTCAGGTAGTTGCCCGATTTGCCCGTTTTAAAATACAACATTGTTGGAGCATAACTTGTATCCTTTGGATTCATTGCATATATACATGCTTACAGCATAACTTTGTCCCAGATTGGAAAGAGGAGAGAACAGTATTTCTTCTCTCTTTCTCATTGCAAAATAATAAAGAACAGTGCTATGACTTGAATACACGGCGTTCCTCTTTTTCATTCTTGAATTAAATAAAATTTGTTAAAAAGGTCATACACAATTTGTTCTTATTATTAAAAATACACATCCCTGTAATTTAATTACATTTTCTTTATTTAGTCTCGACTTCAACATTTACGTAGGCGAATGTAGACTAAGCAATGTAAATGGTCTTTTAACAAAGCAAATATACGTGCGCCTACCAGAATTTAATTGGCAAAAGGGAAGATCAAAGACGAGCTCTAACTTGAGAGTAGGCGCTTCATATTCAATATTGAGATTATTGAGTATCTCTTAACAATTGTAATAATTCGCCAAGTTCGAAGTAGCTACATAATTTGTTTGATAACTGTGATAATGAAAATTGGTTGTAATAGGAAATTTCCTCAGCTATGCGTTATTTTGTTTAAAAATATATTCTAGTTTTATATACTACAAAATATTATTACAATAATGCTTATTCTCGGTAGCTCGTCCATTTACGGACATAGTTTAGCCTTTTCTAGAGATAAAGATTCATTGGAATTTCAAATTGACCTGCAATATGAAATTCCAATGAATATTACATTTGACTTTTAATTAGAAACAAAGTTCATGTTAATATTATAACGTCCGAACAATAGTGAAAATTATATTTTCTGTTAACGTGTATTCTTTTTAATAATGTTATAAACTACATATTGGAGAGAAAATATAGCCTATAATACTCAGACGTCACAACTATATCCAACAGTGAGAGAATTTTTGAAATCGGTCATTAGTTCCTGAGATTAGCGCGTTCAAACATGCTCTTCAGCTTTATAATATTAGTATACAAGTATATAGGAGTATTCAGAATATTTAATTTTCTGTATCCTCTAATGTGTTACAAGTTACACTTCTTTCATACACATAGATGGTGTCATCCCCACTATGGTCGTGGTACCGAGTGGGCTGGGTGTTCACGGACTGTTTTCTCCTACTGAGCGGGACTCTCACCGCGTACCGAACATCCACTAAGACTAGCGCTTTTAATAAATTGGCCTCGAGGTACCTGAGGTAAGTTTATATTTGTATAATAGAGCGGTTTTCGATTAAAATACTGGCTTTCTCCTCCTGGCTTTGATCGCGTTATCACACGAGTCGTACGTACATAGTTCCATACCTTATTTGAATTGAGGATTTATTTTCCCAACAAGAAGTAGCCGTAGTAGCTTAGTTAGCCCCTAAAAAGTAGAAGTAGTGATAGTAGTAGCATACTTTTATACTTTTTAAATATTTTCACTATTTCTGTTTATGATTTCATCAAAATCGTTTTAATGGTTTAGGCATGAAAGCCGATAGACACTGTTTATTGACTATTATATTGATTCAATTGATTTGGAATTTGTAAAAATTGGTAAGCGCATGTTAATTAACAACACAGCTTCATACAGTTAAATAATAATTTATTTTATATACCTATTATGGCGAGAATAAACTGCAAACAAAAGCTATTTATTATTACACACGTGTAAATTGTTGGTAAAAGAGTATTTTTAATCAAATCCATGTTTTCAACGTGATACAGAGAATTGTGTTTTATGCCTAATGTATTTAATATGAAAATGAGATGAGGTTTTTTTTAATAGTATTATTATTTTCATATATTTTTTCGTTGATCTTGTACATATATGTAGGTTGCCAATTGATTAAAGTAATATTGAACATAACTATTTTTAAGTCTATGATATACTGGCCCCGCCCCGCGGTTTCACCTACATCGTAAATGACGTTACATATACGCCTATAATCGATCTCCGTAAATAGACTATCTGATACTAAAAGCCTTCCAAATCGGACCAATTGTTTTCGCGATTAGCACTGAAGTTTTTTTGGAATACGATTTTCAATTATAAATAAATAGGAAAAATGTAAATAGTTTAAATTGTATTTACATAAAAGTGTTAACTAAATGTTTGTACCTATAAGTTGTAATTTATAATGATTGGACATCAAATATGGGCGTTGTAATCTGTAGGTGCATATGGTCGACGCTCAGTAACAATAAGGTGATGAGTCTCACGTCTGCTCCATTGCCTCCTGTTCTATGAAAAAAAAAAAAATTAAAAAATTAAAAAAAATTATTGAAATTAAAAATTATTAAAATATTGGGAGACACAAGTTCAAATCCCATCTCATCATATATTTTTTTTATTTTTTGTCTTTCCGTGGTCAAAAGGTAAAACCCTGTCACTAAGACTCTCCAGTACGTTTGTCAGATTGTGATATAGATAATGTATTTTTACTGCCGCAAAAAATAATGAAGCTTAAAGAAAGGTTGCCATGCAAACGTTTTCACCCATCATACTAATTTTTTTTTTTAGTGTCTCCTTAGTTTATATGTAAGGAACCTTTTGTGTCCGTCCTTTCAAGTCCACCTTGCATTTGACCAATTGAAACGTTTCTAAATCGCATTCAGCGCTTTTGAAATAACGAAATCAATTATTGTACCAGGTTGACCCCAGCTCTATTGGCTATACTCTGGTTCTATGCATACATTTGGGACCACATTTCGATGGGACCGCGATGGGGAAGCCTCGTAACGAAGAATGCGCAAATATGCCAAGACGGCTGGTGGTGGAATATGTTTTATCTGCAGAATTACTTCGGTCTCGAAAATATGGTGAGTTTGTTGTTATCTAGCAATGTCACTACTAAAGGGAATTCCATGATAGGAGTAGATATAGGAAGCTGGTGGAGCACTGTGGATGCCTTCTTCCACAGCTAGGGGATATAGAAACCTAAGTCAATATGTCGCTTTTCGATTACTCCAGTGATATTATAATGTCCAGGCAATATAATAATGTCAATAATGTGAATCGTGAACAAGTTTGTAGTTCCAGACTGCTTAATGCTACTGTAGATAATTAATTATTATCGAATTTCCCTATAGAATTTTGGGGGTGCAAATAATGAGAGATGTTTATTCTAATTCATCTTAATATTAATATTGCCCATAAATATTACCCCAGTGTGCCCCACAAACACACCAGCTAGCGCTGGACATGCAGCTGTCGTTCCTCGGCAGTGTTCTAGTGTGGGCGATACAGGCAGAAGTGACGGGCGCGAGACTGGCCATGCCTTGCATACATTTGTATGCAGCTTACTCGAGATACACCATGTTCAAGGACCATCGGCTCACTATGATCGCTTATCATGGAGTTAGGTAAGTGAGAAATGTTAGTGATAATTTATTTTTGCAATAAAACGCTCCTTAGATTATGAAAATTAAATACAGTCATTCTGATGTATTGTGAATTTGTATTTTCATTGGTGCTAAATAAAGTGTACTATTATTCAAATAACAAAAGAGGGTTCTAACATTCAATATTGATGTTATAAGTTTAGATTGAGATTTGTTAATTCAACTGACGACGTTTCGGATGCACGGTCGCGGTCATACTGAGATGAAACTTGTTGAGACTTTTTAAACCTACCTCTATTTTCCTTAATTTGTTAATTTAAAAATTATTGGCATAAAATATTCGAAGCGTCAGGTCGATTAATTAATTTTGATAGCTAACTTAGTTCAATATATAAGTTACTAGCTGCACCCGGCAAACGTTGTTCTGCCTTACTCTTATTATTTAGGGGTATGAAAAATAGGTGTTGGCCGATTCTCATAGATACCGGATAAGCACAAAAAATTTCATCTAAATCGGTCAAGCCGTTTCGGAGGAGTATGGCAACGAAAACTGTGACACGAGAATTTTATATATATAGATTTATTTGTATTCAAGGTTATTTGTTTTTACTTCTTTGTTCTATTACAACTACATTTTGCTCTTATAGTTCATAAATATAAAAAAAATCATGTATAATATTAAATATAATTGATTAAAATTGTTGATTTTTCAAACCTCTCATTAGATCAACGTGACTAGACACTGGAAATTTCATACATATATACAAACAAATCGAATTAAATACGTTTATAATAAAATATAATTCATTAACACCTTTTGTCCTCAAACTTATGCTTATTCTACGCGGTAAATGACACTCCATATTGACCTTCTTTAGTTTGTCACCACGAGTTGCACGTTTTTGCAATCTTGTACTTAATTCCGTTGTTTATTTCCGACTTGAATCGATTCTATGTTTGTTTCTTCAATCATTTAAGTAATCAACTAAATCAATAAATAATGTTTGATAAAGGGCCAACAAAAATAGATTTATTTAAATTTAATTTATCCAGGAAAAGATTAGCAGAAATAATAAATACTTTTAATCAGAGTTTATATCTAAATTTTCCAAAATATACCCAAAACTATTTTACGGTTTGGAATTATTGTTATCCAGGGCCGTACTAGGAAAAAGATATGAGACACGTCTAATTGTGTGGCATTCCTACTAATAAATTATGTTATTGAGACTTTGATTGTATATTGTAACTAAATTTAACATTGAATTTAAGTTAATTATGTGGATTAAGCCCACACCCTTTTTACAAAACAGCATGCCAAAATGCATTTGCATACATACAAAGACTAGAATTACGTAACGTTTCTTTTGGCGCAATCGTGTTAATGATTTATTTAATAGAACTACAATTACTAAAATGACTTATCGGAATGATCGACTGTATTTTAATATGATTTTTATCCGTTAACATATCTTATGTTTAGGGGTATTTTTTTGATATTTTTTCCATCGTATCAAATTTGTAGCGTTATTTTCATACATATCAAATTAGCATATGCCCTAAGGATAGTATTTTCTTGTGTTTGATTTTACGCGAGTATTATACATTTAGAATACATTAAGAAATTAAAAACTTTTTAACGGATTTTAAAGACTTCTCTGGGAGACGAGGGAGTCTCCCCATGACCACGCTCGCTGTAAAGTGTTCGAAACATCGGGTTAATAATATAATGAATAAATCGCGTTTAAAATCCGTTAAAAAGTTTTTAATTTCTAAATGCCCTAAGGATATCAAATGTTTGTATGCAATGTAGTACATCATATACAATAATGAAACATCAAACATGTTTTTAGTTCATGTAGTCAGTAAAGTACAGCGCCTTATTCAGAGAGTCCAAAATTCCTGTGCCAGATTTTGCGTGACCATTCCACCTAGGTCTCATGTCACCCCTTTCCTAAATAGCATTAACTTCTTGAAGATGAAAGGTCGGCAAGAATTGTTTTTGGCTTGCCTTTTGTTTGATACTGTACATACCAAGCAGCCTGGGTATCTTTACAGTAAATTATCATGGCGTAAGGATGTCAATAGGGGTGATGTTAGAAGTGGAACCCATGAACTATCCATTCCACAACATAAGACTTCTGCCTTCCGCGGGTCATTTAAGTACAATGCG
>NC_052118.1:8436677-8480564 GCF_012273895.1 Zerene cesonia | reverse complement strand
ATATATATTTTAACTATATTTATTACTTTGTTATATTTACCTGTATGTGTCATAATAAACATATTTTCTTTCTTTCTTCTTCTTTCTTATTCAGCGCATTATATGCGCGAATGTGTAAATATGGTACAAGTGAGATTCAACGAAATGTGTCCCTGCAAAAATTTAAAACCATTTCCAGCGTGAAACAGCTGTACCGCACCGGGCTAATGAGCTACACGTCCATCTTCCATCGGAGCACTTCGTATTTGATCGGGATCAGCTTGGGTTTGGCCCTCAGGAACCCCGCACGGCATAATAAGGTAGGACAATCTTTTCGATTGGGTTATGTTTTGAGTTGTTTCGATTGTTTCTATTCGTTTATTTTTAAGAATTTTAAAAATAAAAATGTTTATTCCACGACGCCAAAAGAGGGGTGTGATAAGTAAGATAAGTATATGGCATCGTACATCTTAAACGGATGGACCGATTTCGATGCAATTTTATTTAATTGAAAGTCAGTTTAAATAACCGTAGTATGTATGATGAAAATCAGTCACAGATGGCGACCGCCATAAATTTCCGACCATTCCCTCTTAATATTAGTATCAAATACCTGACTAGTAAAAAGAATTTTGAGTCAAATTTCAAATATAAGATGGCTACACAATAAGTTGACAGTTTTTTTTAATGTTAGCATAATCTTATTCTTTTGGATTACTTTTAATTGTTAATAAGTTTTTGTAAAGCTGTAAACTCTTAGTATGTTACGATACCTATAAACAGAAATTATCTATTGAATAGCTCAATTAGGCATTATGTAGTGCCTAAATAATAACAACAATAAAAGACCATACTGCGCTTTATCCCATATTCTCCAAAACTGAGCTGGCATGAAAAAACAATATGCCATATATCGATAATGGCGGGCCTTCCTCTTCCGCAAACGTATGCAGTATGAACAATGACACCAAGATTACCATGACAATGCGGAGTGCATTCGAGATGACATCTGTAAGCAAATAGATCTCGTTTGCTTGTGGGAATGTGGGCATAAATATCAAGTGCTATGTTCTCTTGTATGTTGATTTTGAATGGGCAAATAGTTATCTGTATGTTGGAGGAGGCATTTCTGGTTATTGCATTTGTGTGTATTGTCATTTCGTTTAAATGCATATTGTATACATTTAAACGTTTGAAGATACCTTTATCCTACATTATGCCACAAATACTTTATTATTCAATAAACTTTGCGGTTTTTATTTCTCAATCGTTACATCACTAATACTTATCTTTACCACTGTATTTTTTGAGAGTAGGATATTGTAATGATTTATTTTTCGTATATTATATAATTTTTATTAATTGTGTCTATTCAGAAGCCGTTTTTTCTATCTATGATCAACATAATTTAGTTACTTGTGAAAATTATTAGAATTGATTTTATATTGTATTTTAAAGTTGCTCTAAGATATGAGAGAATCATTCACATTCTGGCTTGGAATTTTACATACGTGCGTACTGGATTAGTCCATTCCATGTGAGTCATTTTGATTATCATATACAAAACGCACATGATTATTGATGTTTTCTATTTAGGAAATTTGGTTTTTATACCTTTATAAGCTTGATGTAGTACCCGAGTCGTCATCACGCGGTTTTCCCATGTAATTTTGCCAAATTTATCATTTGTTTATCATAGATGAAAATGAACTAAGTTTTTTTTGTGACAGAATTCTGAAATTAAACTACTGTTTATGGTATCGATGAGAGGCGATATAGCTATATATAGTCTATTATCTTTAAAATCGGTAGTTCAATTAGCAGGAGTGTGAATAAGGTATCTAATTTCACCAGCCTCAAATTATATCTGTACCAAATTTCATATAAATTGGTTCGATGATTTAATCGTGAACAAGAGACCGTCAGACAGATGTCAGATCTAAAATATCAGTAGAAAAATTTGATAGTTTTCATCATCCTTTGTTACCAGCTCATCACCATAATCGGTTGGGTGATCAGCACCAGCCTGTGGGGGGTCGTGCTATGGGCGGGTTACGACAGTGGCTCCTTCACCTACCAGTATAACGCGACCTTCGCGGCTCAGTATGCGGCGCTCGTGCCGTTCGCGAGCGCGCTGGCCTTCGCGTGGCTGGTGTATGCTGCACATAATGGGTATAGCGGTGAGTTTGGGCAATAGTTTCTTGGAATCTCTTTTGGATAAATTTTGTCTAAATCTGTTTGATATTGGACGTTTTGGCTTTAATAGAATATTGATTTATTTAGTAAATTTTATTATTTAAATTGTGGTCTTTTGAATATTAGGTTTCTATGTTATTTAAATGGGATTTTTTTTAATATATTAAAGTTACAAATTGGTATAAGAAAGTTTTTCAATAATTGTCAAGTTTTTACTAAGCTGAACTTTATGAGTTTCAAATTTTATCTTTCTTCTTAGATATACAATTTGTGTATTACTTGTTTTTAATACATAATTTCATGTTTTATTGCATCATGATTTCTTTTTTATTTTAATTAAAAAATAATGACCGACAAAACAAATATATTACAAAGTGCTGCGTTTTATTAAAATGGTAAAAAATATACTTACTGCATTAGTCAATCACTAAGAGGGAAATTATTGTCTTTTCTTTACCCATTTATTAAGTTGGCAACACATTCACCTTTCCTTTGGTGTTGTGGATACGAGTAGGTGACATTTATCGCTTAATATCAGGTGACAATGCCCGATCGCCTGCCTAACATAAAAATTAGTATTTCTTTCAGGCACTGGTCCCAAATTATATGATAATTTACATGGTTCAAATTATCATATGATTTTAATAATTTGAGACCATTCTTTAAACAAGTCATTTCATTATTTCCAGAAACCCTGTCTAGTGTACTATGCAGCCGACCGCTTCTTTTAATCAGTCGATTATCTTACGCTCTCTATTTAACCCAGTTTATCGTATTTCTGACAAACGCAGCTACGGTCAAGACATCAAGGGAATTTAATCTTCTAACTGTAGTGAGTAATTTATTATTTCTAGGAAAATAGCAGAAGCAGAGACTTGATTGGTCTAAGATAGACAACATAGACTTATTCATAAAGAATTTTGATTAATTATCAGGCTAGAAAAATGAATTAAAATAGAAAAAATGTAAGCATGAGCCAAGATTTCAACCCCGCTGTACGATGCATCTTTTTTATTCTTTCCAAAAAATTATATAAAATATATGAGTTGCTATAAAATTAAAACTAGCTAAACAACTAAAAAGTTATCTTAGTCAATGCTATTTACTTTTTTTTAACATTCTAATTATTTTTTATAACAACGACTTATTTACAAATTTATCTAAAGCAACAGTTATAATAATTTTACTCTGTTATTTTTCTAAAATTCTTCATCTACAATTTAATTTTCCATTGCAGTTCGAGTTGCAAGAAATCGTTGTGATATTTCTATCAGCAATCGTTCTCACCCTCACACTGGTTATTCCGATGCAATCACTCCCCAATGTGTTCTTCAAAGAAGGCAAACAAGAAGATCAGGGGAATTCAGAAACAGATGCCAATAATGAAACAACTAACGATGTAACACATGAGAAGCCTCAAGTAGCAGAAGAGAGAAGAGAAGAACCAGCAAAAAGAAGGTCATTAGTTGCTCATAGAGAATTGCTCGAAGAAATACCCGAAGTTGAAGTCGAGTATGAGATACAAAGAGAAAGAAGTCTAGAAGAAATTTTGGAAGAGGAGGATGATAATTTAGAAGAGGAAGATGACAGGATGGAAGATGATTTAGAGATCATTGAAGAGGAGCAAGGTGAGGAAGATTGGGAAGGAGAGGAGTTGGGTGGGACCGGAGAGGAGTTGAGAGGGAATGATCGAGAACTCGACGAGTGGGAGTGGGCGAACGGGAACCGAAGTGGTGCTCAATATTATCGCTACAGCAGATAGCTGAAATGTGAATAAAATTCATTAAAATAGATTGATTTTTATTTATCTCTGAAATTTCTAAAGATTATCTTAATATATATAAATTACGTGTCACGTTGTTTGTCTACGATGGGCTCTTAAACTACTCAAACGAGTTTAATCAAATTTGCACACCACGTGCAAATTGATAAAACTAAAATGATAGGAAAGTTTTATAATTGTTCAAATACGATAAATAAAAAACTACCTGTGCGGAGCCGGGGCGTGCAGCCAGTAAATTTATATAGTTATTGGCGAAAAATAAAATGAACTGTGTGATATGTTATTAGAAATTACTTATTTATTTATTTATTTATTACTCTTTAACAAAAATTGTACAAGAAACTTAAAAATATATACATATATTAATAACAAGTAAAACAGAAGAAGAGTACAATTTGTTGGGCGGCCTTATCACTCAGAAGTGATCTCTTCCAGGCAACCCGGGCAAAAGGTAACAAGCATTATTACCTTTTGCCCGGGTTGCCTGGAAGAGATCACTTTTACTTATTTTGTTATGGTTCTGAAGAAAATGTATTTCATGATAATATTGTTTGCCTCCAAAAATTTAATTGCATTTAGTATTGCAGATTTGATATTTTCATGGTTTTTATAGAAGACTAGCTGCGCCCCGCGGTTTCACCCGCGTAAGCCTGTATCCCGTAGGAATATCGGGATAAAAAGTTACCAATATGTTATTCTAGTTGTCCACCACGTAACGTACCAAATTTCATTGTAATCGGTTTGGTAGTTTTTGCGTGAAAGAGCAACAAACACACACACATCCTTACAAATTTTCGCATTAATAATATTAGTAGGATATAGAAAAGATTATTCAGATATATTCTATCAAATGAAATCGCTCTATTATGTTCGTTATAAACAATAAAATAATATACCAGCTTGGGATAACATTAAAATTGAATGAGTTACAAGCTAATACTTATAAACTTCAAATTATTATTTATTACAATAAGATGATGCTTAACGACCTTTTTAGGTTTAATATATTCTGATTGGATCAATCGTTCTGGTTATAACGAGTTATGTGCAAACAAATTTCACTCAGCAAACAGATCAGTTACGCATTTTTTTTTTCTTCATCAATATTTAAAGAGGAACATGTAATTGTCTGTGTGTAATGACTTGACTATATATTTATTTTCAGGCTAAATAAAAATAAATAATTACATATGTATATTTATCACTTGCCTTAAGATTGACTTTGGTAAAGTCCCATTTTTGATTCCACAAAAGACAAAAAGCGGGAAATAAATTAAACGAGACACATGCATCTCAAAAATTATTAAGTTATTTATTTATTTCTATAGGTATATTGATATTGAAGCACTGAACGTCGAGAAAGTAAAACTAATCTTGATAAGTCGTTCTTAGAAATATATGTATCTCTGAACAGAGTGAATTAAAAAATTTTTGAATGTAGAAAAATAGCTAAAGCAACAACATATCTATATAAATAAAAATGAATTACCAAATATGTTGCTTAGCGTTAAACTCGAGAACTACTTGACTAAATCCGTTAATTTTTTTACGATTTTCTTATAAATAAGAAAGGTTTTATGGACAGAAGAAACGTACCATGAAGCCGGGGCGTTTCGCTAGTCTCAAATAAAAGGAAAAATGTGGGATTAATAATCATTGCAACTATGAAAAAAACAATTACAATCATACAAAAATAAATATAAATAGTTTAATCTTATATATGGAATATTTTTAATTAGAAATACATTTTTACAGACTCTTTAAATCTAAGGGAAAGAAAAAATCATTTGCTGATGATTTGCTGGTCTTCGCGGATGGTTTTGTGAAAGACGCAGGTTCAAATGCTGTCTCATTATGCTTATACGCATAAAATTCTCATGTCACAATATTAGTTACCACACTCCTCTACAACGGATGGACCGATTGTCATGATTAAAATGAATAAAAATTGTGTGCATATCGGGTAGATCTGAGAATCGGCCAACATCTATTTGTCATGTCTTTAAACGATAAGAGTAAGGCAGAACTGCGCTTGTCGGGTTAGCTAGTAATTATATATAATAGTAGATAATTCAAATATCTAAATGCTACTTTTTATATAGATGTAATATGAAGCCAGGGCGAGTGATTGGTATAGTTGATTAACAATGCATAATTATTATTAAAAAAAAAACAAAACTGCCATCAAAGTGTCAGAACTATACCATATTGAAATGTGATCACATGGGAGGCACCAGCTTTCAAATAAAATCATAAAATCGGTTCACTCAGTAAAAGTTTATGAGACAACATACACAAAAAAAATGCAGTTGAATTGACAACCTCCGAAATATGGACTTTTAAGTCCGAAATATAAATTTTTGTCTATATAATGTTTCTTACTTTCTGGCGGTTTTTCTTACGAAAAATGTAATTTAAAATATTACGCAACTTTAAGCGTTAAGGCAATTATGCCTACACTACTTATAAAAGTGTGATAAGAAGCAAAACATTAAAATCATTCATTATAACGTAAAAAATCGACGAACACATATTTTTGATAATATACACGCAATATATTTCAAAGGATTTTCCTCGAAAGCTGTCCCACCGCATTCTTATTATGATTCTCATAGACCACTCTAGTTGGAAATAGCGTGAAACAATGAAGCGATGCAAGCAAGTATTAGATACTTGATCGGCGACATATTCCATTGATCGAATCCTGCGTTCAGTCAGTGTTTAGCCGCGCGCGCGCACGCAGGCATTATGCTCAAGATCACTGTAGTCCTTTTATTTGCGTGCGCGATCGCCGCGGAAAACAATGACACAGATATCGATAAGCAAGTACTCAAACGCCTAGCCACAGTTATAGGTGATAACAAGAATCTCGATCCTAGAGATGTCACCCGCTTATATCGTACCGCGCAGGTTTTGGGTATAGATAAAGACTTGGTTGATAAAATATTCGAGAGGGTGAATGAGTCAGATCGAGTAATCCATAAGGATAAGGGTTATAATGTGTATTCGGACGCGGAAAAGGGCCCGCTGGGAGAATCTCCTGATTACGCCTCGTCCGTCGTCCTGGCCAGTGATTTGCTGTCTTTAACGAGTGCTGTCAGCAATGTTGCTGATAAACTCTGCAGGGAGCAGGGCTATCGGTTTCTGGATGGTTTGCTGTCCAACAAGCGATGGGCTTTGAAAAGTAAGTGCCAGTTATTTCTTTAAACTGAACAGTTTTAAAAATATTTTAATTGACGGATGTTTATAGTGATGTAATCATTTTATTTGTTTTAAATAAAAGTGCAAATTGAATCTAAAATTTATTATTTACATATTAATAAGTTTCACATTTGTGTAATATGATAAGTTATAAATAAGGAGTTATAAGTGTTGATTCACGATTAATATTTTCTTTAACACGACGTTTTGTTTAACATATAATTGAAAAACTGGACATTAGGCGTATTTATTAAATGTTGATTGACCGGTTTCATCTGAATATCGATTAATTGCGATTAATCTTTTTTATTATTTTTGCTAATGGCATAGTAATATGACTTAGACATAATTTTTTTAAATTTCAATAATTAATTACAAAATGGTAATTGAAACAGAAGTAAAAATAAAATATAAGTGGCGAGATCCGAAGAATGATTAAAGAACCTCTCAAAAATGTTACGCCCACGGTGATATCAAATTGTACAATAAATTTAACATCAAAGAATTATTTGTAAATTTATGGATATTTATTATGTAAATTATCATAAATATTATGTCATTCTGACAGGATATTATAATAGACCGGAAGTTATCACAATAGATAGCCTTTAGGACGACTCTACTTATAGCAAGGTTTTGATACAACCTTCTCTTGAGGAAAATTATAGACATTATTTTTAACTTTATTTGACGTTACATTAAAATAGATGTTACTTTTTACAAATAAGCCATTTATTCCAACTTAAACACAAACATTTATTTATTTAATTAGACTTCTTATAAAAGCACTTGAATCGTCATAACATAGTTTTAACATTATTAGTTTTTGTAGACACATTTTTACTGTTATAGTTTTGTAATTTGATTGGTAGCATCAGCCTATACATGTCACTGCTGAGACACAGGCCTCTTATGAGGGTTCAGGCCATAATTCACCAGGTTGGCCGGCCAAGTGCGGGTTGGCAGATGTCGCATGTCGTCGAACTTTTTGATTCTTGGACATGCCGGTTTCCTCACTATGTTTTCCTTTACTGTTTTAAGCAGTGGTAATGTTATCCACATGTGCAGATATATTGAAAAATCAAATTATTCCCTGCACGCTCACCCGGTCCCGAACCCCGAATTATCGATTTTGTCCGTGGTTCTCACCACTGAGCCACCACTGCTTATGTAATTGATTGTCCGGTTCATATATGTCAGGTAACTTCATAATTCCCATCGAAACTTACTATGGTAAGTTCTATATTCATATGGCGAGTTCCCTCGTGGTACTATAGTAACCAATATAAAATTAAATATCCTCATTAAAACACTGCCACTTTGAAAAAAATATTAAATAACTGGTGTTGTTTACTTCCTTTTTAATATTATGCTGTTGAATTTTATTCCTTATAAGTAGTTGGATATATTTCAACTTAAAAATTATATTATTAAATTTTTATTCCGTTTCCTATGCTATTTTATTAAGCACTAGCTTTTCCCTGCGGCTTCGCACGCGTTTATTCAGAGTATATTAATAGATGTTATTATACATATAAACCTTCCTCTTTAATCACTCTATCTATTAAAAAAACCCCATCAAAATCCGTTACGCAGTATTAGATTTAAACATACAAAGGGACATAGGGACAGAGAAAGCGACTTTGTTATATACTTTACGTTACTACTAGCTGCACCCGGTAAACGCTGTTCTGGCTTACTCTGATCATTTAGAGGTATGAAAAACAGATGTTAGCCGATTCTCAAACATACCCGATATGCACACAAAATTTCATAAGAATCGGTGAAGCCGTTTCGGAGGAGTATGGCAACGAAAACTGTGACACGAGAATTTTATATATTAGATGTAGTAATATTATCGTGTCTCCCCTTATAATAGTTCGTATTGTGTATTAATTATTTCTGTGGGTCAGCTTATTTTATCTTTATACTACTATTAGCTTTAAAAATAATTCAGCAATGATGCATATTAATGATAATTTAAAGATTAAACTAGTAGGCGATGTCACAATATCGAACTTTTTGTCCTTATCAACTTTATAATGTAATGTATATTGCTTGATTTACATATGTATGGCAGTTTTGAGCTATTAAATAAAGAAAATATGTTTTTGCCGAGCGACAATTTTCCAATATTTAGTCTCATGCAAGATAAATATATTTTATTGAATTGTCTGCTTATATAAATACAGAAATTGCCTTTATACTAGGTAAATAGTAAATGCTATTTAAAATAGGTATTAAATAATTATTCCCCTTGGCGACGTCACGTCTTGTCAGACTACCGATTTGATTATTTTATGTTATTTTTTTACTATAGTAAACAGATACAAATTGTGCAAATTTAAAGGAATTTTTTTGAACTAAACCACTACATTAATAAATACCATTATCGTTACTGTTTGATTCTCTGCATGAAATAGAAAATTATATTAGGTTAAAGTCATATCGTATAAAATTAACTCTGTTATTTTTTAGTTAATGTAAAGCAGAGATTATCAAAAGCACTGCGCCTTCTCTTATTTACTGTAGAGCACAGCAGAGCTTCACACAAAAGGAATAACCGAATGACACATTAGTGCAGAATTAATCACAGATACAATATAATGTTGCCAACACGTTACAATTACTACAATTAAAAGGTTGCGTTCTAAATCCTATCATTATCAGACATCGGAATATTTTTATGCTGTGAAAAGCGAATCGTGGCGTCATGCCAATACAAATTGTTTGACGTTGGATGTATGCATTAAAAGTAATGTTGCAAAAGGAAACGTGACATAAAGATAAACTAAGCTGAGGAAGCCTTCAATTGATGCAAATAATTATTCTGTGTACAAATAAACAAAATTAGTCATCGATTATGTTTTAAATATATGGAATTGTTTTAATATTTTCGATATGTAAGTATATAGTATTGAAAGACTGACTTATAGTTATGTATAATAATGGAATTATATAATACTTTACTTATTTCCATAAATTTACATGTATGTAACGCAATTAAGATTTGAACAATTTTCTAACTGATTTATATATATAACTCAATGTGAAATAGCCTTGATAATTTGACCTAAAGGTTCAACCTAACAGATTGTAAGTATTTTTTATAGTAAAAAAAGTTATCTAAATATATTTTAAAATTATTGAATATATTTTCAGTCGTTTCGGATAAAGAGTTTATTTAATCAGATCTGTATTCTGAAGAATAACCTTAAATCACTATTACGAACAATCTAAATTTTAATGTATGCTTTAAAAATAATTTCTGGATAGAGATGTCATTTGTGCATGAAAAATAATAAAATGAGAGTAATGACATATATAAATAATTAGCAAATTACAAAAATCTATGATATTGATGAGAAAATCAGGAGTAAAAAAACTAGACGCGTGAGAATGTAACTGATGGTGCACGGATGGAAAAAGGTTAAAAATCTAAGACCGGTTACACACCTGCGAATAAAATTATTTTTTTAACATTCTAGATCTTTCTGTGTATACCTTTCTTATTACATTTCATAATTCAATATAGCTTTTAGGTATAAGAATGTGAGAAAATTCTTGCTATCACTTCGACTTTCAAAAAAATGTCAAAATGGAACAATCTGTTTTGATTGTAAAATACAAAACAATTAAATGACATATTTTCATTTTATATATTAATTGATAAGTTAGTGAGTTCAGTTTCAAATAAGTGCATAAAAACTCTATGCACACTCCCTTTAATATCAGTGAATTTTATGTTTAAGAATGGATTCAATTATATTATGTAACCAACACATACATACAACAATTACATAATTTCAGGTCGAAAATGAGAATTTACTAGTTCATATTTTTGGATTGCGCAGATAGGCCGGTTCAAGCAGTAGACTTGATACATGTCCTGTTGACCTATGCTAGGCGGAAGTATTGTTTCGTTATCTTACGTTTACGGTGATTTAAAACCAGACCTATAAAATCAAATTCATTATTTTGCCAATTATTGCAAAGACTATCGAACAGCGAAGCGAAAATTCAAAAGAAATAAACTTAAAAAATACGCGAATTCCTCTTCTGATAAAACGAATGACGTATACAACATGTAAATTTATAGTGTCAAGCACTACCTATACTTTTGCCATACAGTTATTTACACAGCATATGTTTCGACGGTCAGACCCCTCTTTACTTCCTTTATTTTATTTACTATGAGTCAGCGATAGATCATTGGTTATAAATACTGTCATATTAAATGGAGTATTTTACCACGGCAACAGATTCTGTGAATCGCAAATGTCACTACATCTATGTGTCTTAGAATTAGCACTATTTAAAGTGGTTTTGATCGATACAGCGAAATATCTGGCCTTTTATATTATGCGTACACATGTGAATTAGTCACTTAAAGTATCTACGGCTAACTATGGTGATGAAATAGCTAAAAAAATGAAATTTTTGTATTATTTAATATCATTTAAAAATGATATAAAGAAATTTTATATAATCCTTATTTGAAAATCAATAATACCGTAATCAAGTAAGACTGCGACAATGACGAACTGCAATGGATACAACTGTCTTAATCTCTACTAGTAATTAAAGTTACATAAACAATATCCACCAAATAACTTACCTCCTACTAAAATAAATAAATCATGTCGAAGTTTGTGTTTCAATTTATTTTTTTTTATTAATTTTGGATACCGATTACGTCACATTGTATACGAAAGATACTGACAGAATGTTTGCTTAGTCATTTGGTAACTAACAGAAGAAAAAGAATACGACTCTAATATAAATACAGCCTATTAATTATGTACTTTATAATATTGTGCTAGTTTTCTCAATTAATTTGTTGTTCTCTCATTCCAGTTCTCTCATTGGTTTATACTAAACTTACTTAAATTTACAATTATTCTATTTTGATTACTTACGGCACCTTAGAAAGTAGACTTTCGTAACCGCAGATATCCAAGACATCGATTTAGGTAGGTACCATATATGGTCTGAATCCAGTTTTGTTATTGCAAACAGTTCAATGACTTACAGAATCCTGTCACTAGTACAAACTATGCGGTTGCATTCACTAACTGCAAACTTACGTCGAAATTACGAGAATTTTGCAGTATCCATCAGGATGAAGTCGAGTTTCCACTTTCAAAACTGTATGAGACAGCTATTCGCGTTATTAAGATGAACTCGGTTATCATCTACTAATCATTACTACAATGCTAATGTTGCTTTCCTTGTAAATGCAAATGTTCATTTTGTGTTGAAGTTGGGATGCTTGAGTTAGAATCGCCACGCCAGCTTTGGAGTAGTTACTACATACATCCATCATATATATACCCATAGCATAAGATTGCAATCGAATTTTACAGGATCCTTGTAACAGCAAAATTTAATTGGATAAAGGTAGTTTAATTTATAAACTACCTTTTTCCCATTAAAATTTGGTGCTAAAATATATTTAATGTAATATATATACTACTAGCTGTGCCCCGCAGTTTTAGCCATGTAAGTACCTTATATGATATAGCTTTCCTCAGAAATGGGCTGTATAACACTGAACGAATATTTCAAAACGGACGAGTAATTCATGAGATTGGCGCGTTCAACCAAACAAACAATGAAACTCTTTAGCTTTATAATATTAGTATAGATTAAGTAATTTATTGCAATATGTTATTGAATATTCTTTTCTACAAGAAAGGTTAGCGACGTCGCTGGGGAGGTACTATTCCAAATTCTAAAACAGAACCAAGTAACAACAATTTCATATCAAACAATAAAAACCTACCTACCTTCGTTTAGCGAACCTCGGTTATAAATTAAAGAACGGTTTATCCAAGCTGGTAAACGTCACCATTAGCTTTGGTGTTTTATTAGTAAAATAATACGAAAAATGAAAGCCGGTTTGATCGGAAAAGTTAGTATGAAGTGTGTAATTTGGGCCTTTAAATTAATACCGTTTCTGTATGATATAAATCATTATTTACAGTTAATATAACATAATATAGAGGAGCGGATTACAAAATGTCCAAAGCATTTAATTAAGTTTGTTAACATGAATGATATGTAAATTAATTGTGAAGTCTACAATGCCTTTAGCGGATATATTGTGTTAGTCATTTAAATAGCACATTTTTGCTATATAATATTTTTCCGCTTAACAGCAGTCCAACTCATATGTTATATTATATGAAACTATGCCGTTTCTTGATTGCTGCCACAAATTGATGTTAGATTTTAAACGTATGTTTTTATCTTTTTGTTGCTAATAGAGTCCAAATTATCTTTAGTGAAAGCCTGGAAAGACTATGTAATATTATATAGAAAATCCTAATTAGTATTATAAATCAGTAAGGCTGCCAATCAGTTACACCCAAGGAAATACTTATTTACAAAATTAACTCCTAAAGGATTGAAACAGGAGATGAAAAAATTGTTGTTCGTGTATTATACGATAGAGAGCGCTAATAAATTTTAAGTTACCTATAAAATATGGAAAATTTACTAAAACATAAACACTGTAAACAAAAAGAAAATGTACAATTAAACTTGCTTGTTTTTCCCATTTAAATACTTAATTATTACCTTATGCAAATACCAGTTGCCATAAACAGTTATATTGCATAATATGTTATGCTTTTATTGTAATTCAATGTTTATCAGTAAAGCTATAAGTGTTTTGTTATGATTTAGTTTCATATATAATTGTGTGGTGAGTGTACAGGATTTTTCAACAAACGCGAGAAGATTTTGATGGCCTGTGATGGCCATCGAAAGTGTTTTTGTCTTTCTTCATCTTGCAGCGGAGTGGATTTATATTTTATACGAAATTTGTGTCTTTACATAGTTAAGAGAGTGAAATTAGTTACATGTCATTCCCACGGGAACTTTATAGGACTTCGGAAAGCTAGTGTTCATGTTAAAAGACTAAAGGGACCCTAGAAAAGGCTTTAGAATCTAGTATATCCAATGACTGTTAGTGAAAGTGAGGTGCGTAATTCAACACTTAGGAGTACGTATATATAAAAACAATGTTTTATTACGAGTTTCAAAATAAAAACAGTGTTTTCTAGTGCTATACTGTACAAGTATATGCAATCATTGAAGATATATAACTCCGAACAAATGCGATTCGGAATTAAAAAGAAAACACCTATGTTTTTATGCCAAGAAAATCTTGTAAAGATTATAAATGCACAATATTGAAAGATTACTAATATAAATATTAATTGTTTTAATTGAACTCCAACCTTTTAATTTTTAAAAAACAAAATTCATTTGAATTTATTTTCCTTTTTTCCGATTTTTAACCTGCGTTCTGCCAGCAGTTTAATTTAAATTATATTATAGGAGATTTTTGTGTCATAGTGGGCAACCGACATAGAGTGTCCATGACTATTTGCTAAAGTAGGGTCACACCAAATGCGTCGCTAGTATATCTCTCTATCTCTCTATTTCTCTATCTATCAGCTATATAGTATACCTCTAAAGTATAAAGGACAAGCAAACGATTGTCGGCTGGAATGAGCAAACTGTCTGACAGACTCTGGGCGTTAGTTTTAACAAAGATTCGAGTAAGTCCAAGATGAAGAGGGGGTTAGAACAAGGAAACTTTCAGTCATTTATTATGACGATTGGTTGAATAAAATTTTCGCGCCACAATCGATATTATAACCGCTGGGATGAATTGATTTGCGATGCACGAATAGACCAACGTCTATGCATCTAAAGCAGGGTGTTAATATTTATAAGCTTTTGTTTGTGATAGAATTCGTCTGCACGTAAATAACCATTTGTCTGGGTGTATGCTATATACGCACATATTATGGCTTCTGAATATGTGAAATTTAAATGTAACATTTTTTCATTTTGTGACATTTTTTAATAGTATGGTATAAATTAATACTAATATCCTACTTCCTACTAATATTATAAATGCGAAAGTCTGTAAGGATGTGTGTGTGTGTTTGTTGCCCTTTCACTCAAAAACTGCTAAACCGATTGCAATGAAATTTGGTACGTAGATAGTTGGACAACTGGAATAACATATATGCAACTTTTAATCCCGATATTCCTACGGGATACGGACTTACGCGGGTGAAACCGCGGGGCGCAGCTAGTACAGAATAAAGAGAAATTGGTGGAAAAAAATCATTCTTTTCTGTTTTCATATAGATAAAACATCTTCAGATCTTATATCTTATATAAGCGATAGTTTGTTTGAACGTACTTATCTCAGGAACTATTGGTTCGTTCATTTTTTGTTGAAAAGTCCTTTTATTAGGAAGGTTGTAGACTGTATACATTATGGGCGAGTGAAACTGCGGAAAAAAGCTTGTGTATTTTCTGTATAACTTTTTAAAGTATATGAAAAATGATTTTCAATTTGACATAGATAGAAGAGATCACTTGAGAGTGACAAGGCCGCCTTCTGTGCTGTATGTTTTAGCGTAAGTTCTGTTGTATTTGTTTCTGCTGCGTTGACAGCACAATAAAGTGTTTAAAATAAAATAAAAAATAAATAGATCTATGTCCCAAATCCGGCTTTATAAGCATCTCCAATGTCTATTCTGTTACCAATCATAATAATTACGTAATCGTAGTAATTTGTACTACATAACTTTGCTAATCTTAATTAATTTAATATAAATATGAAATAATGAATGCATATCAAATAATTATAAAGCCTCGATCTTAAATTCACACTGAACTTGGAGTTACTACATAGGTACTTATGCAGGAAATAACTTAGAAATATTAAAAATATTAACTTTTATTTTATTACAGATAATGATACGTATATTAATACTATGCTTTATTAAAGGGAAATCCGTAAAATGTCCATGAGTATATTATGTAATCCCGTAATTTATTGTTATGACGTCATCGCAAAAATGATGACAAGCTTCTTTTTGACAGTGAAGTGTTATTTGCATACGTACAGTTTTGATTTTAGCGTGATGTTATTAATCAATTAAATATCCACAAGTGTTATAAATGGCTGGATTCTGTTTTTTTGGTGACCTTATGCTGTGTGAGGTGTTGTTGCCCTTATATTTAGATATTTATTTATTTGTTTAAAACACATATACTACAGATTTAGATACACATTGAGCATAGTTTATTAGTGATTACATAATTATTTTTGTGTTCAGACCTCAAGGCAATAAAAAAATATAAACACATTGCAATGCATTTAACCATATAATATATTTTTTTATTATGTTTAAAATTATGATAACAGTTATATTATAATAATATTAGACATAAACATACATTTATTTACACACAACATCTAACAATAAAGACAAAACACTGAACATTGGTACAGGAAATAAGAAAAAACATAAATACAGACAATTTAAATAGAAAAGAAATAACGTAAAATCTAAATTAGGTTGCTTTTGTATGTTATGGCTGTGAAAAGGTCCAGGCTGAATATATACCATGAGTCAGTTGACCCATGACACATTATCTGTTACTGTCTTATTATTAATCACATACAATTTTATTTAATATCAGTGAGGAGTAAAACACATCTACTGGTGAAAGAGTTAATCATATTGTGTCAGTTATTATCGAGACTCTAACACAAACAAATCCACAAACAAACGAATTCAACCTGAAGGACGATGAATCGTTGTATGTCTATTGTTGTGGTAATAAGTCGAGGTTCTATTGAAATAATTAAAGGAAGATATTTAAAATTCGATTATATTTAACAATTTTAATTTAAAAACTAAATTATACATAACAGCAATTTTCTATGACGACTCTTTTAATTACTATGAAGAATATTATAATAAAAAAAAAGCTCGAAGATACGTCGTTATGTCATAATAAATTGAAAACTGTGATTTTATTCCAAGCGTGTTTTTTTGCTATAATTAAATTTTAATAACTCGCATCATTTTCAATAATTTAATATTTTATTACACCAATAGTGTTCTATTCTTTTTATTATATTTTTCATGTAAAAAAGAACCATAATCCCAAAAACCAGAATGAGATAAATTATTTAAATTTAACTGTTAAAACCATCACGAGTTTCCAATTAAATAAAGTCAATCGAAAAAAATTTATGACTCTCATAAATTATATAAATTTTATTCTTTTGTATCATATTATTATTCAAGTAAAAAAAGTTACTATGCCTTTAAACATTTATATCAAATAACTAAACGTCCAAAATTATGGAGTATACCTATATATTATAAATTACATTCTTTACACGGGAATCTAACATACAGATAGACTAGCTGCGTTCCGCGGCTTTACCCGCGTAAATGAGTTCTTCCTTAAAACCCCCAATGTTCCCATGTGAGTATTTGAATAAAATTAGGCTATGTTATTTGCCATACTTTGTGAAAGTAACGTCAAAACCGATCCAGATGTTCCAGACACGAGTCGGAATAACCAGAGAGACAGACAAATATTAAAAAAAAATATTATTTGACCAGGTACCGTGTATACCTGTATTTGTATTAAGTATGAAGCAATAATGTTAATTATACACACACAGACACTCCAATTGCTATCATTTTTAATTAAATGAGATGTTTTCATTCAAGAAAAGTACAGTGTACTATGTATACATATTATATACATTTTGTTCTATTTTCTACTCCAAACAGTGGTTTGCCTGGCAGAGATCACTCTTGAGTGATAAGGTAGACCTTTGTGCTCGTATAAGTTTTAACTAGCTATGACCCGCGGTTGACACCGCGTAAGTCCGTACCCCGTAGGAATATCGGTATAAAAAGTGCCTATGTGTTATTTCAGTTGTCTAGCTATCTACGAAGCAAAATAGTATTATTATTCACCAATAGATGTCAGGAAAAAAATCCGAATAAAACACGAATATGACATTTTCTAAAAAAAATTCCTAGCTAGATCGATTTATCGCCCCCGAAACCCCCTATATACTAAATTTCATGAAAATCGTTGGAGCCGATTCCGAGATTCCAATTATATATATATACAAGAATTGCTCGTTTAAAGGTATAAGATTTCATGTCAGCACAATAAAGAAACATATATAAAAATACTTATACACTAATATTTTTCACGAAGATTTATGTAAATGTGCTTTAAATAGTGGCCATAAATTTATGAATAATGATGATTAAAAAAAATTGACGTGTAGAGTTAATTCACCTCAAAACTTGTTAAATCTAGTTTTGCAATGAGAAATCCCTTATGGGCGTGTATGAATAAATTACATTCTATGTTTAAATTAAAGAATTTATAACGGACTTGACGCGCGATTATGTTTGATGTCAAAATTTTTAACAGAAGAAGAAGAAAAAAAATATCTAAAGTTAAATAAAATGAACGTAAGTTATTATATATTATAATAGCTGCGCCCCGCGGTTTCACCCGCGTAAGTCCCTAACCCATAAGAATATCGGGATAAAAAGTTGCCTATATATTATTCCAGTTGTCCAGCTGTCTACGTAGCAAATTTCATTGCAATCGGTTCTGTGGCTTTCGCGTGAAAGAGCAACAAACACACACACACATCCTTAAAAACTTTCGCAATTTATAATATTAGTAGGATAGGATTTAGAATAAACCTTCCTTTCTCCTTAAATAGTGCACATAAGGTTTCGTAAAGAAATCTGAAGGTACATATTATTATTCCTATTCGGCTCGACCAATTCAAACGGGACTTCGACTGACAGATAGGATTGTAACAAACAGCAATTTAGGTTACGCTAGGAATAGAACCGGTTCCATCACAGAAATCAATTGCATATAACGTGGTCAAAGTCGCGGATACAAACTTGTTTTAAGACTGGAAATTTCACAGCATTTTAAAATGAGTGAGTTACGCGCATATTATAGATAAGCACGATTTTTTTTTACACAGGTCCTGTACGATTCTGCACACGGACAACTATAACATGTACAGGACATGTAGGTATAAATATACATGAATATAGGTCAATGTCCACTAACAATTACAACAGTCAATTACGCTGCAATCAGCTTACTGTCATTTTTCGATCAATCATTAAAAGTTAGAGTGTTTTCATACTGTTTTTATACATGGATAGTTATATCTAGGTATTGAATGTTGGGTGGTACATATTTTTAGCATTCAGGGATTACGTATATATCCGAAAAGAATTTTCGAAGTAGGTTCATTTCCTGAAGCGCGCGTAAACAAACAAACTCTCCAGGTTTTTTATTATTAATAAGTATGATTGTTGCATAACTTTTTGAATTTACTCTATACGGCTCAGGTTGTTATGCATACGCATGACAGATACATAAACAGAAAATTAAATCAAGGTTAGAAGATTGTTCGATAATTTAAGAGTCAGATATATCGGGTCAGATTTTACAATAACATTTTTTTTATTATATTAATATTTGCAAATTAGCTATTATTTGTTTGTTAATAATCACTTTAAAAATATTCTTAGGGCATGAAACATAGACGTCGATATGAGATAGACATATTTAAATATGCTTCTATTTTATTCTATGTTCTATCTGTATTTCTTTATCTTCTGTGTGTAGGATAAAATACAAGAAGATAAATAAACAAATCCTCAATGCCGTAGGGTAACTTAGCTATACTTTAAAGCAGATATGGTATCTGCAAAGATGAAGATACATCACTGACCGATGACATTACATCACCGTCGCTCATGTATACCAAACCATAGTATCCAAATAATAAATAAATCCGAACTACATGTTTTATTACAAGCACTAAAGTTTCCAAACTTCCATACTTGTGCGTAATTTACGTAGCGCGTCACATTCTAGAACGTTCAGTCGGGAACAATGACGAATGTGTACGCGTTTTGCATATAAACACCGCTGCACATACAAAATGCTCTGAGATTCGTATTTGATAGCGGACCCTTTACTAGTCACGACTCACGATACGGTAACGACATTCTGCTGTAAATGAGAGATGTTCTTTGTACCACCGCACCAGCTTATTTTTGAAGGGTGTCACTGTCGCTTCAATGTAACCTTTAGAATAATATTCTTGGCATCACTTTTTATAGCTTTCAGCATATTTAAAAGAGAAAATTTCTAAGGATAGCAGTAAACCTTGAAGTGTTAAGTAGTACACGATGACGATTCAACATCTTTAGTTCAATTTTTCACCATATAAAAGACAATTTGATGGCCAGTGCCATTAATCGATCTTTATGTTTGTTTGTGTTGGTTGTGTTTATTAAAATGTCGTAAGTAATATATGTGTATAAGTTTGCGTAGAATAATTTCTTGCTATATACAGTAATAGTTTAAAAAATTGGAAGAAATTCGGATGAATAGATAGAAGGAGATATTGGTGACGCAAAAACAACACTTGAGGGATGATGATACGTTTTCCATGTCAGTTGGCAACCAACTGGTGCATAGTGATAAAGCGACCATCATCCCCATGAATACACTACTACTTATACACTATACACTACATAAATAAAATAATAAATATATTATAGACGTCACGTTAAAAATCACGCTTCAATGATAAAATCAACTAAATACGTAAGCAAACGTAAGCAAATTATTGAATTAAAGTGTGTTACTAATTTTGTCATACAAGTATGATACAATATAACAAAATAAAACAATACGTAATATGTATACTATTTTATATCATCGTATTGATCGAGCAGAACATTTTCCATGTAGTTAATAAGTAGTAATGATATAATAATAGCGATAAGTTAGCAAGGTTTAACTGCTGTCAGAAATATCACAGGTAATAAAGTGAAACATTTGTTTAACGTTTTACCTTAGTAAGGTAATAATTAACAACAATGACTCAGAAATTTATTAAAATGACACTAACGTCTCGTATTTCGTATTCGTTTAACAAATGGCAGTTAAAAATAAATTAATCGATTCATGTAATGAGTTTTATTTAGAAGATGATTGTACAGTTTGATCATGACTATTTTCATATCGATTTTTTTTTTATCTACAGCACGTTTCTTTTTTGATTTAAAAGCGAGTATACAGCGGGTGACCTCCGGTTCCCCCATATTACAATATCATCCTACTATTTCACGCCGGTTTCTGTGGAGGTGTGGTACTTCCCCGCTGGCCCAATTCGTGCAGAAGCGTGCTCGACTCCCACATTACAAATTTTAAGCGCACAGAGCATTCACTTAGGCACTACAGGTGTTCATGGGTGGTGGTGATCGCATCCCATCAGGCGAAGCACTAGTTGCCTGCTATGCACAAAAAAAAAATATAAAAGAACAAGGTAGTGAATGAAGTCGTGTGTTGTAAAATAGTTCAATTGCCTAGTTAACCGATAATACAATTCGGCAAAATTAGTATCTACAATCAACTAATTAATAATATGACAGCGAAGCGACAAATCTGATTATGGCAAGATACATGACTAATATCATATTATGTAATTTTGGCCAGTAGCATAACAATACCGGCGTCACAGCCTACATAAGGGTCGGGGTTTAAGCCCTGTTTGAATTGTATAGATAAGTATTCGCCCTGGCTTCGTCCGTGGTACATACATAGCACATGTCACTGAGTGAAGTTGCAGCTTTCTAATAGTGAAAGAATTTTTGAAATCGGTCTAGTGGTTTTTGCGTGAAATCGTTACAAACATACAATACACAAAAGTTATCTTCGGAAAATTAGTTGTTAAAAAAAAGTTGTTTTTGAACTGTATCAATCCTTTTATGCACCAGTTATTAATTACATTTCTAATTGGTATTGTACAATAATTTATTTTATATATGCATCTTAAAATGTATCTGCCTCTTAGACTACAAGGACATAGGACTTCATTAGTCCTATAAATAGTTAGAAACTCAAATTGTTTTTGTCAGATATCCGTTATTTAAGTATGTATATTCTCAAATAATTATTTTTAACCAAAAACCTTCAAATACGGGAGATATTAGCATTCAAAATAGTTCATCCACGCAAAAGTTCTGAGGTAGTAAATCCAAGACAAAAAAAACACATAGCCAAATCAAGAACCTCCTCCTTTTTTGAAGTCGGTTGAACATATCGTCTTTCAGTTTGTTCAATAGTTTCATATTTCCTATTTTGCTTAATACTAGGCGAGATTATGTTCTATTCTTGTCTCGGCCAGCAATTGTAACATTCTTTGAATAATTCTGACATTTGCGTAATGTGCCTGTGACCTTGTCATTCACATGGTGTTCCGAAACTCCCAGTTAAGTATTCGCGCTCGTTCAAGGCCATACAGGTGCGGACTACTAATCGATTATGCCATCTTCTGCTGTCACATTTAAGCGTGAATGAGTGTATGTATCACTACTCCGCTATTTTATCATGCATCTATTTGTGTGTATAAAAAAAGTCTAAAAATAAAACATTCTGTTTCACTCGATTTATTTCTAATTGATTTAGAGTTGAAATTTAATTTGTCGAATATGGAAATGTTTTTCGTCCTCCGTTACTCTTAAATTAAACTGATTTCCGAGAAAAAGTTCGAAACAATAATTAAATGCTACGGCGACAGCTTTTTCAACTTAATACAGCTCCTTTTAATTTTAATTCCAGGCCAAGCGAGGAGGCTAATCGTGTCAAATAAAGATCTGAATTACATTTTCTTTAGACCTATTTTCTGTAGGTTCAATGTTCTAAAAGGACAGAAGCTTTAAAAACAAGCTACTTAATAGAATATATATTAAATCCTAATAATCCTACTAATGTTATAAATGTAAGGATATGTGTGTGTTTGTTGCTCTTTCACGCAAAAACTACAGAACCGATTGCAATGAAATTTGGTACGTAGACAGCTGGACAACTGGATTAACATATAGGAAACTTTTTTTACCGATATTCCTTGGAGATACGGACTTACGGGTGAAACCGCGGGGCGCAACTAGTAAACTATATAATAGATGTATGTGTGAATACATACCTACTCATATCATAGTTATGTGTGTTTAGGTGCTATTACAAGTAAAGTATTATGTTATCTGTGGTACTATATCCGTTAGTATGTATGAAATTGAAATCCATTTAAGTAACATATACCGAACAAAGATATCTCGAGTTTCACATGGCATATTAAATGAAATATACTTAACCGCATTCATATAAACTTATAATTTTTCATATTAGTTTGTTAACATTTAATGCTTTATAAATGACTAACTGTTCGCATCGGCTTCGCCCTTGCTACATATATAGCCTACAAGACGCTAGTCCTGACTCCGCCCGGATATCAAGATTCCTGTTTTATATCAAGGACGCATTTAATCGGGATAAAAAGTATCCAATCACTCGAGTCAGCTGATACCCTCTATGTATACCAAATTTCACCGAAATCCTTTCAGTAGTTTCAGTGTGATTGACGGATAAACACCCAAACAAACAATCATTCGCATTGATAATATTTGTGTGATGTTACTCAGAGACGTTGCAGCTTTCCAAGAATTTTTGAAATCGTAAATCAGTTTTTGCGTGAAAAGGTTACATGCATACAAGAATACAAAAGTTTCACTAATATTATATAAGTTTCCTTTATATAATATTAGTGAAGAAAAATATTTAACAAATAGAAAAAAAAATAGGCGCGGGAATGAAGCCCGCTCATGATGGATTTAATAATAAAAATCACAGATAAGAATAACATGAAGATTTTCAACATTTAAAAGGAACTATTTGTTTATTATAATTTATGCATCAGAATTCCATTTTAAATATCGAGATCAATTAATATTCCTAATTAATTTCGCTTATCTTGACTTCAAAAATGTTGGTGGTTCTGTTAATTTAAATTTTGAGAAACTCGATCGTCTTCCTAAAAACATATACGAATTTTTTACCATAAAATAAAAATAGATTGAACGAAGTATCTCGAAAAACAAATAATGTGTAAAAAAATTTACGATGGAAAGCTCAAAATGCTATACAGATAAAGCATTCAATAATTCCTTTGTATTTAAAAGCTAGTACTTTAGTTATGAGACAATGAACCCTGAATGTAAATGTTGTTTAAATAGGTAATATAGCTGGTTGAGTCGTAAACAATTAGTTTCCGTGATTACTTGCCGCACGTCGTGACTTGTGGTGGTATGTGAGAATTTTCCTAAAGCTCTGTTTATTATAATTACTAGTTAACCGCCCCCGATTCACGCGTGGTAAACAAACATGACGCAGCAGAGTGCTTTTTAATTAATTATTTATTTATTATTTATAGTACATATCACCGAAAGAAAAACATACATTGTCATTATATATATATAATCTCTTCCAGGAACCTTTTTTTTTTGTTGGCAAAATTAATACCATACCAAATTAATACTTGTACCATTTAGCCATCACTACAATTAATAATTAAAATAAGTTAAGTTTGTTTGAGAAAAGTCAAACTTGATTTTCCACGTATTTTTAATTAGAATATGATTAATTATTCTTGAATCATTTATAAAGGAAACTAGACAAAGAAACACAAATATCTACATTAAAACTTTCATCAAATAACAAAAACAGTTCAGCTTGTATTTAATTGGGTTTACTAGGTTTTATTCGAATAACTGAGTTAAAAAGTCTTGTTAAACAAAATTTCAAATGTGTCTGAAAGCATTGAAATGTAGTCTTTAATTAAACGATGGTTACATTAGACGAATGTTGAAATAACAGGAAAATGTATTCAAAATAAAATGTCAAGAGAAGCAGAACCGCTGCTGAAATTTCTACTTTAAATTCGCAACGTGTCTTCAAAGACAAAGTAACTGTGTGTTAAGTAATAACTAATTAATGTAAGCGTTGATATTGTGGCGCATAATTTATTTAAAAGTGTAGCAACAGATCTTGTATATTTGGCGACAAAATATGAATCAGCGTTATATGAATTGAATTTAAGTGTCATGACTATTCTTGATATTGTATTTTGATACTTGTTATTTTAGCAAGCTTTCCGCCTCCGGCTACACTCGCATAGAATACGGTATTTGAATTTTTGAAGAGAGGCATGAAGGCATTTTTTTTATAATTTTGATGTGTGCATCTCGTCAAGTATTTATTGTAGTAGAAAGCCTATGTCGGATACTCGCTTTTAATTATAAAGACTTGTCCATTGAGACCTCAATAAATTATATATTCAATTTATTTACTACCCTGGTTACCTCTCTGGGTAGCTCCCTAAAAACGTTGCCTACAATTTGAACTTAGTATAGGTCTATGACCGAAAAGCTTCCTCGCTAATGTTTACCAGCATCACTGTACGAAGATCAAACTTATGATAAAGACTAAATTATAAACGGAATCTAGCAATGTAGGCTCTTTATGAAAAAGTATTACTGAATTGTTTTATTGAATGGCGTTCAGAAATTAAAATAATAAAAAGCTCACAACAGGATTAATAAAAAAAATAGCTGAGAGCCGTATCCTTTTCCGTACCTTTCTCAGTCCTATTCTTTATTCACTCCCTCAACATTCTTCTTTTACATAATCCACCAAATTGTAATAATCCTTTGCTACTTAATAAAAAAAGGTATACCAACTTCATGTTATATATATAGGTATCTAAATTAATCGCACAATCATTCTTTTACCGATTACTAGAAAGATTGAGCCTTAATTATCATTTATAATCTACAGTAAGCCTAAGTTGCTTGAAATAAACGAATATTCACACACATATGAGATAAACTTATACACTTAAATAGGGCCTACTCCAAAAATATCATTTTATTAACAGGTTTCCATTTTTATCAATGACAGTCCAGTGTTTACTTTTCGAATTAAATTAACATAAACGCAAGTGAGGAAGTAAAAAGCAAGGTAAATATGTGGAAATCACACATGTCCGCAATCGGGCACGAGAAATGAATTTATATGCGTGATAATGTTAGCATTGTTGTAACTATTGTTTTTTCAATACGAAGACCAAAATAATAATATAATAGAGCGCCATCTAGTTGCTAAGAAAATATTATAAGAAAAAAATATATATATACAAAAAACTTGTTGAACCTGTTTTTAAGGATTTTACATAGTTAAATTTTGTAGATGGAATAAGCTATTTCATATTGAATTTAAATTAATTTCTATTGAACATTCAAATAAAGACACTTTTGCCATTAAAATATTCTCTTTCAAAATACATATTTCAGATTATATTTTCTTTTTATAGGTTCAATGCAAAGGTCATTAAACTACCAATAAACACATACCGACATCTTGTTCAAATGAAAGCTTTAATCGCGTTTTTCTTTTTAATTTCCACAAATATTTATTTAAATACCTTAAGCTAAAAGGCTTCTTTAAATATTGGTTAATTATTATATTTAACGAGACCCTTAAATAAGTTTAAGCATATTAGATTTGAGTAAAAAGTTGTTTGATCGTAAGGGATTTTATATTTCTTTATTTAGTAATAATAAGTGGCTTACCGTTATATTAATAATTACAATTTCAATATGAGAATTATTCATTTACATTTTGTAAGCTATCTAGCAGTCCGCCCCGGCTTCGTTCGTGGTACATGTATAGGCTATAGCACCCAGCGATCAATGGCATATCTTATTGAAAGATTTTTTGTAATCTGTCCAGTAGTTCCAGAGATTATCTCGTTTAAATAAACAAAGACACAAACTCTTCAACTTTATATAATTAATTAGTTTAGATATAACATAGTTATATAAATGGTCCAGGTTTATTATTGGAATTAATTCCAATGGTGTAATAAAGATGAATTATGTGCTTTTAACAAAAAAAAAGCTAAGTATCATCAAGATCCGTTTAGTAGTTTTGGCGTAAAAGAGTTTCAATTGTCCAAAAATGCTTAGGAATTTATGTATATACCTATTATTAGTAGGTTTACATGCGACATATTAGATTCTCAATTAATTAAAATAATACGGATATTTCATTCTGCTATATATGCAAATTCTAAGCACGTTTAAAATCTGGATTTTTAAAGATTTCATTCCGTGAATAATTAGTTCGATTTACTAGTATTTTTAAACGATTTCAAGATTCTCAAATCTCATGTATTTTTGTTGTTTGTTACCTTATAATTTTTTATTGGGTAAACCGATTTATATGACTCTATTTTTATTTGATAGCTGGTGCCTGTCGTGTGGTCCCATAAAAATTTGGTTCTTACATTTTGAAGGCGCTTTAGTCTTTAGTTTCTTGATAAAAATTAATTGTTTTTTTAATTATTCCCCTGACGCTATGCTAATACAAATTGTAGTAATATTTTTCTCATTTCCAGTGTTCGACGCCTCAGCGAAGTCTCCACAAGGCTTGCTATTCGGTTCCTCCTACCATCTCGGCAACTTCGACGAATGTATGGACATCGACGAGCCAGGGGATGGTCTGACTGTAGAAGGACAGTATTGCCTGGCTACCATTAAGTGGAGGGAAGGGGAGGAGAGTAAGAAGGTACGCTTATATATAAATAACAGTAATAAAAAATTAGTTTATTTTCTCACGACTTACATTTTGAAAAATAAAATTGGTACATTTTACATATAGACTGCACCAGTCTCCTGAATATTTTTTTTTAATTGGACCACACTCTTATTACAATTTTCCTTTTTTTGTGAGAAAAAGAAAGAAATACCGAGGAGGAAGAAAGGAATACCGATGAAAGAAGAAATAGAACTAACACATACACGCAAGCGATCAAAGTATCGGTATCGGTTGTAAAAATTGATTTTATGACCATAATATTTACCTTTATATATCAAATCAATTCAAAACTTAAACGCGCGCAAACTATACAGAAACGCAAATAAATGCAGACATCAGGAAAGCAAAGCAGGTGATCGTGTATCTAAATCTCTATATTATATCTCAGTAGATCATTTTATATTTTGTATTATAAATTTACACTAATACCCCTTAAAATATTGGATAATAGAAAATCGATACCCTTTAAAACAAACTTTAACAACAACAACATATGTATGTATCTATATCTAGAATACCTTTAGAAGTTATTTTAAACCGATATTACATACATATATTAATATCCCAATAGATGAGTAATTTAAATTTCTTGGGTCTTTTGTTTCGTTTCGATTACCAGGATTACCAGGCAGGCATTGTATATATAGAAAGGTAGTTAGAACGTATCAAACTCCAGCTATGGAGTATGGACGTTAGCAAATGATGCCTATAATTTTCCTGTGTGCATGCTCTAGTGACACTGAGGTCCACAATACTGGGTCACGCACTCGGCTCACCGTACAAAGCCTTTGTAATGTTCACGGGATAATGATGAGTGCTATGCTGAAGTTTTTAATTGGATGCTTACTATTTTCGTAATTGCTGCGTGTGTTCAAGTTGATAGGTATGGATAGTATGTAGCAAGAGTTTTGTTGTTGTGAATAAGATTTAATAATCACCGTCATTATAAACAGTCTTTGTATGTTTCCACTGCTAGGACGCGGGCCTCCTATGAGGGTTCATGGTATGCACCAAGTGCAGGTTGTCAGATGTCACATGTCGTCGAACATGTCGGTTTCTTTACGATGTTTTGCTTAGGTCTCCAGTCGTGGTGATGATGTGCTGATAAATTGAGAAATTTATTATTTCATACAATATTGTCAAGCCTCGAACCCCCGACTTTTTGATTAAAGTCCGAGGTCCTAACCACTGACACTGATGGTTGTAATTTGAATACTAGCTTGCAATCGTATCTTTTAAATGAAGAATGCTTCATTTAACTTATTAAAGTAAAAGTCGATCCTAGGAAATTATAGTTGATAGATATGGTTTACTATGAATTAAACCCTGTTGATAATCACTCTCGGCAGTCTTTTTTATATAAAATCTTAGATCATCAAGTATCTTACTTATTTTTTTAATTCTTTGAATAATAAATTAGTTTGATGTTGCCATGCAGTATTATGGGCGGTGTGTGTGTTTAACACCAGACGACACGATTGCTAGCTTGCTCTACGACATCAGAAAAAAAAATATAATCGAGCAAGAATAGCTTCATGATTTTTATGATAATTTGCACTCATTATAAACTCGATATTATCTGTTAACAACAAGTTAAGCATATATACATGCGAGATGTAAAGACAGACATCAGGATTATACGACTATGTAACATTATATAGTAAAATGTTTAGAAGTAGCGCTCAATTCTCTTTGTTGATATTTTAAAACCCATAACAAATATAATTATCACTTTATTTGACAAAAATAAATGATCTCCTTTATATAATTTCACTACAACTTATCAAGTTATAATTTTCTACTGTGTTTCAGTGGTCCAATATCGATTTTTTATTTATTTTCAGATTCGAACAGGTCGTGGCGAAAGTCTTCGATGGGCAGTCTGCGTACCAAGTTCGTGCGATGCGAGATCCGTGGCGCGATTTGTGGGCGATATTTTATCACATTCTGTTGGCAACACCACAAAAGTGGAGGTCACAGAAAAGGACTGCTACACGCGTCGGCCGCTCACCGTCAATAAACTTGATATCAGCTTCTTGTTAGTAATTTTATCAGCCTTATAAAGCTTTTTATACCCTGAAAGTTCGCAACTAAAAAGTTACAAAACTTCGCTCTTTCGAGAACGTCGAGAACATTTCAGCGTTTACTTTTGGCCTAAATACTCTTTCCGTCCCGTTTTTGTTAGCCATTTGGTAAGATAGAACTCTTAGCTTAAATCGTAATTTAAGATGTTTTAACTGTTTAAAAAAATGTACGTTGAAAATGCAAAATTTCACATCGTCTGCCTTATCTTTTACGCTGCTAGCATAAACATTGTAGATACACAAAACTATAGTGCTGTAATTACTTCCTCTACTATGAAACTCATCAATAACTCTCGAAGTATTAAGATAGATCGTATATCGTGGAACATTTTTCCACTCACATTATTAGTTTATTATCGTAGCGACGTTTGTATGAATAAATGTATAATGTTATTTATTCAACATTTTATTCATCCGTATATAAATGATTTGCAAAAAAAAAACTGGAAATCGAAATAAGACATCACTTTAGTACATAGATTAAAGTATTCAAAATGTTAAAGTTTAATCGGTTCAGTGATATAGTAGTAAAAAAAAAACTAACAGATAATCAGAGAGTTATTTTCGCATCTATAATATTAGTAAATACTATTGCTACATATCCATTATCCAATAACGACAAATGAAAACGTATAGCGGGTATATAAGAAGTTGTTGTTTCAGAGTGCTCATGTTGTTTTTCGCTTTAATCCTCACGCTGTCTACCTCATATGAAATCTACGCGATTCGCAACAACAAGAAGGAAACTAACTTACACAACCTCATCGTCTCCTTCTCCATCATCAATAACATCAAGAAGATCCTCTCGACGAAGCAGAATAACGGATTGGGCTTGGAGTGCATTGCGGGCATCAAGGCTTTAGCAATGGTGTTCATAATAGCTGGTCATGCTTGCTTGTTTATCGGCAGTGGACCTGTTATGGACGCAAAGGCTTGGGATCGGGTGAGAATTTGAATCATACTTGATTCAGAACTTTATCTTTAACACATAATTCAAATAATAAAACAATATTCGTATCAAGGAGTGGGAGCAAAAGGTGTGTGGCCTAATTAAAATTGTGCTGATTTACAATCGGAAAAAAAAGGTTTTTGTTCTAGGTTATATTATAACTTTTCTCTTATTTATGTTAGAAAAGCGAAAGTAAATTACTACAAATATAATATTTATAAATAATACACCTTACTCTATTGCCATCGTTTCTTTGACACAAAACAATTACAACAAACTACCTTCGCGTATATAATGTTTCAAGTCCACATGAAAATAACGTTACAGATAAAATAAAAATTAAGAAATTGTGCATCATAGAAGGCAGAAATTATAATATATCACAGTGTTATTTACGTCCACAACGAGGCAGTCAAAAAAGGAATATTTTTTATGTAGACTCCAGAGAAAATCTTTAGTCAAAGGAACATGAATCATTCATGACGAATTTAAATTTTATTTATAGAATTGAAAGGTCGTTATTAGACTATTTGAATAACATTATAATATAGTGGTTAGTTAGAAGTTATATTACCGTTCAATATTCCCGTTAAAATTAATTTTTATGGATATTTTAGCCTTTATTGTTTCCTCAGCATTTATACGGATGGTATTTGATTGAAGTTTATTTGATTTAGACTTTGTTTATATGAAATTCAAAGCTTCTTTTACAAACTTGGCAATTGTGATAACATCAATACCTCCCGTATTGAAAACAGAAAATTATTTACCTCCGTAAATCTTTATTAAAACTAGGTTTTCAATTAAGGGTTAAATTGAATTTTCTCAGTTTCAATTGCTTATAAAAGCTTTTGTGGGTTTTCAAATATTAGTCCTGGGTAAGATGGATGGACAAACAGGACTATTGAAATTAATTTTGTAGACGGGTTGAGTTTCAATAAATTTATTTGATTAGTTTACAATTTTGTTACTTCGCTTTTATTGCCTTGATTTCGTTTATTCGAAATGTCATATCGTAATGAGTAGGTGATATTTCCCCTATTTTATACGCAATAAGAAGTTACGCATAAGCTTTAACGAATTGTTTTGTTTATACTTTTATAACTTTAAATTCGATTAATTCCAATTTAAAACATTTCATAATAAATAATTCCCAATGATATACAAATGTTAAAATCAAAAGTTCTTCATGTATAATTTATTTTAAATTCTTTTACTGTACTTCTTTTAAAATGGACATTGGTTACTTTTTGTTTATTCGTGAAATATAAAAACCTTGAACATTATATAATAGAGAGTACCCCCGAAGGCACGTTTAGTCGATATTACATTTTGTAATCGAGCACGCTTCGGCACGAATTGGGCCAGCTCGCACCGGGGAAGTACCACATCACAGAAGACCGGCGTGAAATAGCATACTGCTGTGTTTCGTTCGGTGAGTGGGGGAGCCGGAGGCCCGTATCCTTTTCCTAACCCTTCCCATGCCTTTCCTTTATTCCTCTCGTATCATTTCTCAATCCCTTTCCAATTTGAAGTCAGCAATCAATTTGTAGAGGCGTATGACATAAAAAAAGATATAAAGAGCTTAAATTGATTTTATCCATGCGAATTACATTAGATATTCCTACGGGCCACGGTCTAACGCGGGTGAAACCGCGGGGCGCAGCTAGTATAAAATAAAAATACATTACATTACATCTTTTCAGCTTATCCAAAATCCAGTGAATGCCTTCATGCTCAACAACACACTGTTAGTTGATACCTTCTTGTTCCTGAGCGCATTCCTCTTTAGTCGCCTGATGCTGATTGAACTGGATAAGAGGAGAGGGAGGTTGAACGTGATACCAATATTGGTGTTCCGGTACATCAGGTATACTTATCATAAAATCGAAGATGTTATCCTACTTCCTACTAATATTATAAATGCGAAAGTTTGTAAGGATGTGTGTATGTTTGTTACTCTTTCACGCAAAAACTACTGAACCGATTGCAAAGAAATTGGCACGTAGATAGCTGGACATCTGGATTAACATTTAGGCAATTTTTAATCCCGATATTCCTACGGGATACAGAATGTACGCGGATGAAACCGCGGGGCGCAATACTTTTGATGTTTTTCAAACGATTTAAAAAATTGAGGAGGTTATCAATTCGACTCTATTTTCTTCTTTGGCTTTGTTACCGCAGAACTCTCGACTGCGTGAATCGATTTTGATGAGCATTTTTTATTTGATAGTTCATGTCTTCCGTGCATTTTAATTTGGTTTAGTTCGCGATTTGAACGCGGTTTACTTTTTTGTTAAAAATAATTATTCAATTGATTTTGTTTGTCGTTTTTTTTTATTTAACGTATTTATCTGCTTAATGATAATTTTTAAATAATACGTAGGTCTAGGCTTAATTTTAAGACTTCTAACAGAAAATTCTTGATCATATCAATATCATATCTTAGTTGTCAACAGATAATTGACTATTCATTGGAAAAACAAATCAACCAACCCAGAAATAGCCTATACTTTAGTTTAATTTTAGGGTCACGCCGGCATACTTCGTCGTGATATTTTTCTATATGACATGGCTACCCAAAATTGGAGAAGGTCCCTTGTGGGAAAACAGGATTCAGCTGGAGCAAGAGAGGTGCATCGACAGCTGGTGGACTAATATATTGTACATTAATAATTATGTCAACACTGACAGAATGGTAAGTTCTTTGGTAAGAAGATTTAAGTGGTGGACTTTTCGTTCAGAAAAAAAAACAGAATTGATAGGTATATTCCTTTCTTACCATTATTTTTGTATTTTTAAAATACAAATACCATTATTTGCATGATAAAGATTGTTTACCTAAATTCTAGGTGACTGTGAATTTTTGTGAGCCTATCTTAATCTTAGAATATTTTAATTACAGTGCATGTTCCAGTCCTGGTATCTGTCGGTAGACACGCAGTTGTTCTTCGTGGCTCCCTTCTTTATTTATAGTCTGTGGCACTGGCGGAGATTTGGGCCAGTACTTATAGCGATAGCAACAATTGTGTCCCTTGTAATTCCTTCTATCATCACCTACAGAGACCATTTGGATCCAACTTTCTTGTTTTATGCTAAGTAAGATTTTTACGTTTGGTTTATTATATTTAGTTTTGATTTTATTAGTTATTTTTGATTGCTTTTGTTAATATTTTTAGGGAGTTCACTGATTTCGTAACCAATTTTTACTTCATTGACGCTTACATAAAAACTCACATGAAGATGACGCCATATTTCATGGGTTTGCTGACTGGTTATATTTTACATCGGATTCAGGTACAAAAGTAAGTATAAATGATTATGTAATAAAAAAGGAAATGTTATTTTATAATTTTGATTCATACCAAAGTGTAAAGTAATCACTTAACCTCATTAAACTCAAATTTTCAGCTATGAATTCTCGAACCTTCTAAAAATATTCGGATGGACAACTAGCATCATATTGGGTACTGTAACCACATTCTCCGTAAGCTTGTTCTATCAGGACTGGTACCAATATAGCACGATAGAGGCTGCGGCGTATATCTCTTTGCATAAGTTTGCTTGGAGTATAGCAAATGGCTGGTTAATTATCGCCTGCGCTACTGGTAATGGAGGTAGGATTTGTATTTATTTTATTGTTATTCATTATTTCTGAATGAAGTGAAGTGACTTCTCATTTTCAATACCAAATTATACAAGATTATACAATATACAAAATTATTAATTTTGAACAAAAACTAAATCGCCTTTTGATTGTCATAAATAGTCCAGATTTAAACAGAATCTTACGTAAGGCATTATCTTTCAAATAAAAGAGTTACATTAAAATCGGTTCATTTGGTAACAGCTTAAACAAAGTTTTTAGGTAACAATCCCAAAAAAGTACAGTCGAACTGTTATCCTCCTCTTTTTTTAAGTCAATTGAATAGATTAAGGTATTCATGTAAATCATACTGTGTACACACTCAAGAGAAGTGGTACAGCGCAAGTTATTGAACAGGCAGTAAAACATGCATCGTATGCATCCACTACTTAATATTCATGCATATTTGGTGTTTGCTGATGTAATATTGATTTAGCATCTCTTGTGACTTGTAAGTTGGAATATAACATTTGTTTAGCGTCTATTTTTTACACTGGACCTAATATACACAAGACAAATGGTTTTTCATTTAATATTATCTTTTCTTGTTGTACTTTCTGGGAAGGCACTGTCTTTCTTGACACACAATTTTTCTAGTTCCCTATTAACATGTTTTTGATATCAATAAAGATTTATTGATATTTCCATCTCCATTTTGATATGCTTAAACATTCTCTTGTTTCAGGTTTACTTGGCAAATTTTTATCCTGGCGCTTTTTGGTACCCATAGCGAAATTAACTTTCTGTGCCTATTTAGTGAACGGAATAATTGAACTGTATTATGTGGGACAATTGAGGCATCCATTGCACATAACATTCTTTACAATAGTAAGTATATTAATGTTTATTACTGTTACTAAAACAACTTTGTTGTCTGTCTATCTGTCTGTCTGTCCGTCCCACAGATTAAAAATATGAGAGATGATTAATTTTAGTTGTTTCTATATCTAGATAAATAAAAAAATCGAGGTTCAAAAACGATTGGTACAGTCATAAATTAGATGGGTAACCAATTTTTATAGTTGTTTGTAGTTAGCGTGTACGCGAGTCCAACTCGCATATGACAGTTTTTTTTGTTTTCTTTTGCTTATAGCCTGTATTAAAAATTTTTTTATTTTTATTAAACTGACTTATTTGACCTTTTTTCTCAGTCGGCGAACGCCATTTCGCATTTGGTTCTGACTTTCTTCCTTGCACTCATATTGTGCATTACCTTCGAGTCACCATTGCACGGCATCGAGAAAATACTCCTCAGAATGTTTGGTATGTATATTAAATTTGAAATAAATTAAGAGATATTTGGGACAATATATCTTTTAACTCCTGAAAGGAGCTGAGCTGGCCTTAGTTCTCTCTCGACCCAAGAATCTGCTCATAGTCTATCACTGATTGTATATAGGACAGAAATTTAAGTGACAAACAGTTCTGGCTATCAATACTCGTATACTAACGGCTTGATTTTAGTAGATTATATTGTCTTGACCACTGATTAAGATATAACTGCGTTATAGTGTGCGAAATTTCTCATCATGATCAGAAAGCAGAAGATTAGTTAAATTCCAGATTATTCTAAATTTCCAGTACCAAAAAGCAAACATTTATAATGTTATTAATAACTGTTAAATATTTTTTCAGCTCGTCCGGTGCTCAGCGACAATGCAAACGTTAGGAAGTCGGATTCTGGCGAATTCTCGCGAAACACTAGTCAAAGTAGGTTGGATTCGTAACTGTAGAATTGTGGTACAATTTGCCACGGAATTAGTGTTCTTTTAACCAAAAGACCATGTTCTATAACAAAGTTAAACGAAGCATGTAAAAACGAAGCAAATATGATTGTTAATGTATAGGTATATAACTAAAGTACTTGGTGTTTTACCTATAGAATATTTTTTGTCTTTTAAAACAACGATAATTCTTGTGTTTATTTTGGCGCCATCAGCTATTTGCCTTATCATAACTGCAGCGCTGTATAAAAAGTTATCTTGAGCTGTATAAAAAATTCAAAATTTTTAAAGTGTTGAAAATCAATAGATTTGTTTTAAACAGCAAAACTCTCTCTTTTTAGAGGCAGTATTATAGCTTAATTATCGGTAATCTAATACAATGTTGTGAAGATGCTGATAATGCTAAAATAGTTGTAAATAATGTAGCATTAATTTTTGTACAAATGTCTACCTAAGATACTTTTAAGAATTTTATCGTGTAGTTGATACAGTTTTTGAAAATGAAATAAATTCAATTACATAGTAATTACATTTAAATAAATGACGGGACAATATGAGTTGACTTTATCGAGTTCTATTTACGTTTTACATTGTAATTAATCATCAAAAGACTTGTAACCATATTAAGAATAATGGTTATAACAAGATTTATCCGTTAGAATTTAAAATTGTATGTTTTCCAGGATTATAATGTTTGTTGTAATAAGTTCAAAACTAATAAACTCAAAGGTAACTCAAATCTTTACAATATGGGAAAGGGATCTTACATATCTATAATTTGTATTAAATTAGATCTTCCGTAAACACCCTGAGTTTTCCGGGATCCCGATATAGTAACCTTGTCGAATCCAATAGAAAAACATGCCCTTATATAAATAGTTCATTTGTGTGATATTCAATGTATGTTACCATATTAAGTTTACCGTATTATTTTTGTATTGCTCAACTTTCAAACTTATGTAAATATAGCGTAAGGTTCTTTTTATTTTTGTAATAAAAATTATTTTGTAAATTTCGTTTTTATTTGTGGTTATTTCGTTACTACATTATATACATCTATTTATGAGAATAATGTTATTATGATTCCATCTGAATGAGGCCAAAATTGCTAAATTGATTTGATTTAAAAGGTTTAATGTCTAGAAATAACATATACTTATCTTTTATATAACGTATAGGTACATATTTACGGTGCTATTCTAGAGAATGAAAATCATTTTTTAAATAGTGGTCAATAATGTGTAATACCAGGATTGTGGGTTCGATGCCCGGAGGGGACCAACACAAAATAGTCTTAGGAGGGAGGGACATAGAAGGTTCAAAACTAACCGTCCGTGAAGATATTGTTCATTAAATATATTTAAAATGTCGCAAATCCGGTACACGGATGTACAATTATGTTATTGAAATCTCGGGCTAAAAGTAAATGAAAGCAGGAAAACTAATATTCTTTTAAAATTATCTTGTCGCGTTGGTTATTACCATATGGTGATATAGGTGTATAAGTATATTGAAAATCTAGTAGATATGTTATTTAATAAACCAGCACCAGCTCAAGTATAGAATATATTACATAGTATAGATTACCTGCATTTAAGCATAGACTACGTCTAAAAGGAATCCGATAATGTCCTTAAATTGGTCAACAAAAAGCGATACGCCAGGCAATTAACAGATTACAAGATGGAATTGAGCTTGCGCAGTTCCTCGTAATTGTTATCTTAACGACCCATCGGAGCGGTCAGTTGATTTTATATTGCAGAGGATGTAACAAATCAGTAATGAATTGATTACAGGTCTAAATTATAGGTATAGACGGACGAGCAACTGCAGAAAATGAAATTTGGTACGTAGACAGCTGGATAAGTGTAATAACATGTAGGCAACTTTTTATTCTGATATTCCTACGGGATACGGACTTACGCGGGTGAAACCGCGGGGCACAGCTAGTATTATATAAATGCGAAAGTTTGTAAGGATGTGTGCGTGTTTGTTGCTTTTTCACGCAAAGACTACTGAATCGACTGCAATGAAATTTAGTACGTAGATAGCTGGACAACTGGAATAACATAAAGGCCACTTTTTATCCCGATATTTCTAAGGGATACGGACTTACGCGGGTGAAACCGCGGGGCGCAGCTAGTATTTAATATTTGGAGATGCATCATTCAAATTATTGATTCCATAGTATATTTACTGGAATGCACTAATTATCGACAGATTTCGGTAGGTAATATATACAAAACCTGTCGAGACTGCCGTCCTTGGGAGCAATGACTATTCTAAATATCTAATCATACAAAATGTTGTGTGACTCACACGTTAATTTTAAACATATCGCAGTTTAAGTTTCAAATCCGATATTTGCATTGTTCCTAGTCAGTTAGGAAAGTTGGACTGTTTTCAATTACACTTCAAGTTAGGTGGGCAAAGTGCAGCTAACTATTTTCAAACTATAATCTTTGTGGGCGAATGTTTGTTGCTTTGTTATGAATACTGGGTAAATTGAATATGATAAGAGCAGTTGCAATGAGTATGCATTGTCTATGAAGGTGTTTACAAGTTGTTTTCGTAATAATAAAGGAGCAAAGTGCTGAAAGTGTAGGTACTTTAACGTAACGTATCGTATATACTTTGCGGTCCGGCTGCCTCTCTATCTGTTTGTAAGTCCGTCTGTCTATCATCAGACTCAATCTCATGAACCGTGATGTTTAGAAATAACCGCAACGCTCCTATATAAATGTCGAGTGAGCTAAATCTATGCTCCTTTGTCCGTGCAATGTTGCGTAAAAGGGGTAGAAAGCAAAAATAAAGTTGTAAATTAGTTGTACATGAATCTTAAGAATAATCAGCTACATATCTATATCAAATATTCGAACTACACTGATCCACATTTAACTCGACATTACCCAATTCTCAACAGGGAATTCACATATGTTTTTCGCAAAGGCGTTTTGTACACATCATGACGCGTCACGATGAGGCCTCGATTCCCCATGTCAAAGGCACCATATAACATATCAAATCCGACAAAGTCCACGAATTAAGTTAATCCAACTAGCAGCCTATATAAACACGTATTAGTTCGCTTACATTTGTCCTTGTCATATACGAGGTTAGGGAAAATATCTTGAAACAAAGGGTCAAGCCATAACTACGCTAGAGTAAACAGGCGTAGTGTAAACAAGAGGGGATGAATAATATATCCTTCTCTTCTTTTGTATGAAAGTTACACGTTACTTTATGCCAGATTGCTATAAATAAACATGAAGGATTAGGACTTAATTATTTCGGAAAATACTCACAAATATTATTTTTTACATAAATTATGGTTAATTGTGGTTATGTTTACACAAATATTATCTACAAAAAGATATTCGACATTCCTAGGAAACTAGGAATGTTGATAACAACTACAACACAAAAAAAAGCAGTGAAATTGAAAACGTTATCGGAGACATCCGTTAAAAATACTCCTTAAAATATGCACCTATTAACTGCCGTACAGGTGCGTAACTGAATCCTACTATCCTACTAATATTAGAAATGCGAAGGTTTGTAAGGATGTGTGTTTTTTTGTTGCTCTTTCACGCAAAAACTACTAAACCGATTTCAATGGAATTTGGTACGTAGATAGATGAACAACTGGAATAACATACGAAATATGCGAATGCGAAATTTTTCCCGATATTCCTAAAGGGATACAGACTTACGCGAGGGGAACCGCGTGGCGCAGCTTGTTTTATATAAATTCATAACATTAAAGCAAATAGTTCAATAGTTCCATTGCCGACTATGAAATAAAAAAATGTATATTACAATATTATTAAAGTTTTCTTCTTCATTCACTAGGTATATCTTTCACCGTCATATCACAATCACTGCTTTTCTAGTGTTGGCTGCTTAAAATCAGAGATGGCGCTGAATTCAAGACATGAAAAAATTTACTGCATTAAAAATTAATAAATAAATTTCATACAAAGAGTATTTTAAAAATATTCTTCCTCTACACATAGCAAAAAAGTAACAATAAAGATGTGGTTTTAACTAAATACATATTAATGAAACACAATGATAAAAATGAACTGTTTTTGTCAAATACTAATAAATCTTAATAAGATAAATTCGCCTATTGTCTATGATATATTTAAATTCTTGTATTATATAAGGATTTGGCGTAGTGCAAGATGATTGATTTTTAAGCAAAATAATAAGTTGTATATCAAGTTTCTGTTAAAATACAAAAGCAAACTACAAAGTAAGATATTAAAGATTTTAGAATGCAGTTACCATACTTTCTTTTCATGCAATGTCCAAAGTGATGTCAGTTGGTGCTGTTAAAAGTTTTGATAGAAATAGCAATTCCGAAAAAGTTTGGACTACATGTTCGCAGCTTTCCTGTTAAAAACTTACGGTTTCAAGTGGATTTAACATTTATTTGGGAAAACAGAAATAAAATACAGGTACAATCCATTGAAATATTTAAATGGACACTTGGACATTATCAATATATTTAAGCTATACGAAATCATGAAAAATAAATGAGTTATCGAACAGGGAGTCGGCGCTCTTTAAACGCTGAAATAAAATATGGAATTAAATGATTTATTGGTTTTTGGAAAAGTTATCAATCGCTAATAATCCTTCCTGACATGAAATTGTACTACGTATTATTTTTAATGTAACCGATCTCGAGAAACATATTATGAAGAAATAGCCAAGGAACTTTCTAGAAAAACTTTTAAACGAGAACGTGCAGTGAAATGCGCTGTGAAATGTTGATAATATTTAGTATTGCGATTAACAAGAAGCTTATTATTAAGCTTATTATTCAAAACTATTGAATCGTGAAGCATAAAGAGATGCACATTTGAAAATATTGAACTGAATCTATCGTCGAGTCATCAAAATAATCCTCACCTAAGTCGTTTCACCGGAAAACTTAGGATAAAACCAAAGACGCGGTGAAGTATACCTTCTTACCCTTTTAACTCAGCCCGTACCACCTGTGTTGCTTAAATTATGTAAATATTTTTAATTCAGCCTCTCGTTACGCTGTCGGTTATGTAAGCTGACGTCTTTATAAAGATTATTTTGTGCCAGCGGAAGGATCATATTTTGTAGAAAAAAAAGTAGACGCAAATGTTGATGGATGTTATAACTTCATGTGTAAACCTTTTGTGAAGTTTATATATGGGTGGTAAGTGGATCGTGTAGCTGTGTGATGTGTAGCTATTTTATATGATTTTTTCTGCATATGTAGTTGTGTTCCGTTCTTTTATTAAGTCTAAGATTCAAGAAAATTAAAAACAAAATCATTACGCTTTCTGTGGTTCTTAAAATAAACGAATAGAGCGTAATGCCAAGCCAATATTTCGCTTTAAAAAAATTATTATAAGATACATGTGTAGAACAATACTGTTGCGACTGCTAGTCGTGGTCAATTTAAAAAATACTTTATTGCGCTGGGCACCACACATACTTTATGCAAATATGTATTGACCGAATATCAATGATTGACTGTGACGCGGCAGAAAAGCCTTTTTACAAATGAAACCTGATCTTTACTAGTGAATATATGGGAGCTTAAATTGATGGAGAGTATATGTAATATAACAGAACGTATTTATTTTACAGCTAGGCTTGTAAAATATCCCTGTAAATGTACATTTCGATCGCATCTAATAGTAGAAGCCTTTCCTTATTTCCATCCAGCTCGCTACTGAAAATATTACATTCCCCTCGCATACCAGTGTCGGCCGTGGAAATAAAATGACGCTATGTGTGTTTATAATAAAGTTTACGAAACGCTCAGCGGGTATGCCGCAATATTAAGAGAAAATGTCGAATGCCTGCAGTGGAATGGCATTCGTGTCGGTGGAACGCAATATCGAGATGCAAAAAACGCAAATGACAACAGTCGTGTAGTTTCGCGGCAAATTTTTAAGCTGAAAGTTGCTATTAAAACGCCGTCGGTTGCAAAAATTACAGCTATGAATGTGGGCTGGACCGTTTGCGTTCGTTTTTGGTCAGGGGTTTTTCATTTTCTTTCTGTAAATTATTACTTGGACGTAGTTATGAATACCTATGTTCGGTGTTTTGATACGTACAATGTTCATATAAGTTCGTCTCAGCTTCGTCTGTGGTACATATATAGCCTATGTCACGCAGTGAAGTTGTAGCTTTCTAAAGAGAATTTCTGATGAAAGAATTTTTGAAGTAGGTTCATTACTTTTGCGTGAAAACGTTGCAACATACAACAGTTTTCTCTTAATTTTAATAATAGTATAGATGATAATCGTGTCCAGGAGTAGACTTATATTTAATGCATTTAGCAAAATTGTTCGACTAATGAAAGTTCTGAAAATATGAAAGTACATAAAATTGAAAACGGACATTTATTTCAATCCATAATTCAATACAGCCAGCGCAAAGTTGGGACACAGCAGCACTTCAGACACTCAAACTTCCAAGTGTCGCGTAGAGTGACACTTTTATTCAGTTGAATGAAATATTGCGGCCATGTGGCCATGATAGTTCACTTAAAACTTGAGCCACTTTCTCGTGTTTTTGTGACACCACTCTCATTGCCATTAATCAATTTTCGCCGGTCTAATGGTAATGTATCGAGTCACGAATAACTTGAGGGAAGTTTGCTCAAAGTTCTGTGTTGGAGCTGAGTATGTTTACAGTTCTGGTGGGCGGCAGTTTATTGAGTTTTCGTCGACATTTTTTTTTTTAATATTATTTTTTTATATTTTAGGTTGGTACGCCATTGTTGCAAGATCAATGCAAAAAAGGGATGTCTATAATCTATATGCTTTTTGACATTATTTCCATTTGTATTGATTTTATTCTGTGTGGTTGAAGCTATCGAGATGCATTTTTTTAGTTATGGTACTTTTGCATACTACGTCGACTTCAATAGTTTTATTAAATAGCTAAATTTTGGTCACTTTTTGTTAACGTGTCCACCAAAAACTAGTGTTATATCATGCATTTTTGTTAAATATTGAACAACTATTATTTAAACGATAGCACCGTTTAATTTTTTAGCATTTAATTGTTTAATAAATGATGTTAGGTGAATGACGTGAGTCCGGATCCCACCACGTGATCAAATATTTTCTATTCTTTAAAAAAAATCTAATTGATAACACTGTTAACAACATTCAACATTCGTCCAACAGTTTACAATGACTCAAAATGTTATATTCTACGTTGTGTAATCAATAAAACTACAATGCAGGATTCAATAAACGTTCTGCATGTTACATTAGCTTCCGCGCGGTTCGCGGCTTAGCTCTAAACCCCGAAAGCCGCCGTCACGTATCGGTGTCGCGCGCAAAATTGTCGAAGCTTCTTTAAGCCAGCTCAAACCGTAGGTTGAAGGGTGTTTTTCGTTATGTCATTTGCTATACGGGAGTTTGCTGGTTGAATTCTAGTATTTTTAATTCTAGTTTTTCATTAAATAATGTTGTTGTATCTCAAGCTTCTGATGCATGTTTCATGTATTGGTATAGTACTTACTACCAATAAAAAATTAAAAATAAAGAAAAGAAAGGAAGAGCAATATATTTTAACACACACAAACACACAAATAATAACATTATATAAAGAAAAAAAACATAAATTTGTGATAAAACAGGCATAAAAAATAAATAGATATAAATTACGTGCGTCAAAAAGGATGCCATTCAGTATATTTGAGGAACAACACTTCAGTACTGATTTTCAGTGACACTCTTCTGACATCTGGATTGCCAGCTACTTCATACCTTTAAAAATAGCACATATTTTATAACATATACAAGAAAATAAATTAATATAACCTAATAAGTGACTAAATCAGATATAACAAATAGTTACAAATAAGTTCGTTACAGACGCAAACAAAGCTGTTGAGTTTGTTGCTG
>NC_052118.1:8431792-8435677 GCF_012273895.1 Zerene cesonia | reverse complement strand
CACATGTATATCATAATTTATTGATAAAATACTATAAAAAGTGCGAATTTACGTTTTTGCATTTCAGTAGCATCTGCACATGTCATATTCGCAGAGGCCTTCATCAAAGAAGATTCTTTTACACATTGTATCACATTCTCTTTCATTACAGCTTTCGCGGCGAACACGGAATTTTGCTTCAGCTAATTCAGAATCTGGAAAAATCATATAAAATTGGCTTATCGATTCTAAGCTTGCGTACCTTATGAACTGCAACGAATTAATGTGTTGTTGCAATTATAGGGATCTGTGGTTCGGGATTACACTGTGTCAATGCCTGAATGAATGTTTTGTCTAGATAAGAGAGTTATTAACAAACAAATAATGAAAAACATCTACTATTAATTGTTCGCCCCGCCCGCATTCGTATATATATATATATATATATATATAATTATTTATATATATATATATATTGCTCGTCTAAAGATATAAGATATAGTTACTTATTTCACCCAGTGAAGTTGAAGTTTAAAGGTGAAAGAAATTTTGAATCTGTGCTTTTTGCGTAAAAACGTATAATATACAAACATTTCCTCTATGTAATATTAGTGTAAATGTATACTTAGGTATGGGTATTCCATTACCATCTTCTAATTAAATCAACAATTTTGGCTGCACAAAGCTTTCGTCTTATGTTTCAGAAAAATTAGTACCTTTTAAAATAAAACGTCAACTTACCATCTGAAATCTGTCTTGCATTAGTTAACGCAAAGAGTCCAAGAATAACAATAAGAAATAGCAAAAATACCTTCATATTTGCAATAAAAAGCAACACGAACGTTTCAAAGAAATGAATACAAATATATGAATGACTTCTTTAAAATGTTTGGACCTTTATATACACTGTGGAATGTAAACGCAAGAGTTGAGGCGTGTGTGTTTGTTCATCTTATATTTTGTTGATATATTTTTGTATTTTCCTCAAATCAATTTTTGTTTTCGTAAGATGCTTTATCTTTATAATAATAATAAATATTTATTTTATTTAGTAGGTTTTACATTATTGTAACAGTGTAATATGGCTTGTATTGTTTGATTTCAATAAATATAATATTTCCGCCCGCGCTTCGCTCGTGTGGTTGAAGGAAATGAGATGTTTCACCGCAGTAAAAAGTAATAAATATCGCTCTATAACGTCTAGAACTATCAGGACACAAAAATCATACCACAAAATAACTACATTGCGACGTGAGATAATGACAAACAAACAAACCAAGAGTAACGGCTAGTAAGCGTATACACTAAACATTAAAATTAAATTAATATGTGTTATAATTAATTAGTTATTGTGTAACTAGTAAAAGTAATGTGGTTTAGTGCTCAATTACATAAATTGAATTTCGTTCTCACAGCTATTTAACCAACTTCCAAAAACGAAAAGCAGGACATTCTATGTTCATCTGTATGTCTTTTTATACATAAAACGGGGTAATAGTCAAGTATAATGAAAGTAATTATTTGACCTTACTCCATAAACTCAATTTTTTTCGAAGAATTTTCTACGGTATTTTTTACGTAAATTCCTCGTGTTAACGCGATATATGGTACAAATAAATTTGCATAGTATAGACAGAATATATGTTTGAGTACATAGTGTTTTATTGTCATTTTTCCCATGTGTCCTATATATGGGCTTTATGGTATATAGGCTATCGTACCATAATTAACTTAATTAAAGTATTCAAAATTCCACAAAAAAAATATGTAGCTATTATTGGAAGCCAGTATATCTTTATGTTGTATTTCAAGAGAATGGCAGATGGACAAAAAACATATTTGGAGGGAAATAAGTTTTTACCATAACATATTAACCATTGAGATTTCTTCCAGGCAACCTCGCAGATAAGGAAACGCTGTGTATAATGATAAAAAATAATTTATTTATATATTTAGCTATAAATAAAATCGTCGCATAAGTGAAAAAAAAAGTAAGGCCAATTACAAGTTTTCACCATTATAACGTAATTAAAAACGTCGTTCGTAGTATAATATGGGTTATTTCCCGCAGATATAATGTTTAAAAAAAAAAGCATTAGCCATATTATATTTTTTTATTGACTTTTTGTGGTGCCGGAAAGATCTACATTCATCTCTTTCATTAAGAGGTCGAATATAAATAATAGTGCTATCATTTCACATAACATACTAATGATATTATGGTTTTCATTGAATCAAATCATTATTAGCGACTAAACAAAAGATCTCCTATGTGTGTAATAATTTTCATACCGGCGATATGTGACTGCTATGTACTGCTATTTTTTACGTAATATAATAATGTACTATTCAAATATTCTAGCGTTTTGAATTATTCTTAAAGAAAATGTCTTCAGATAAAATTACACCAATCCCATTTGAAATTATCCTATGGTTCTAAATGCTTTCTGTCCATGGCTTTGTCCGCGAATTGCAATGAAATTTCCTTGGATATTAGATGTTTCATCGCAGTAAAAAATAGCCTATGTAACTCTTTAGACTCCTGTCACTAGAAACCAAGTCATATCATAAAAACGCCTGCGATGTAAATGTTAACAAACAAATACACATTCACATTAATTGTATAAGCAAGAATAGATGTTTGAAATATTTAATGTAAGTAATTATGTGGCGAAAAATTTTACATGATGTATATAAACAATATTTTCGAGTCCTTATATATACCACGTAAATTGCTGGTGTCCTTAAAATAATGTATTATGCGAGTTCTTCAGGAAAGATAATAAATTTCGTTCCCACCTGCTGGCAAGTTGAGACAAAAGTTGTTAAATTTTTAACACAAATTTTCCTGTTATTCCTATCATAAACATAACTTCATTTTCTAGTGAGTTTCGAGGTACACTTTGTTTCCATTTTACATGAGTGTGACCCAATTTTTTTTGTTAATTTCATCTCTATATAATATACATATAAATATTATTTTACTTAGTGCTCGCCAGACTGAGATAGTTTTTTTTATGTCTTTCCAGATTATTTAGCATTTCAGATTTATGTTTCCAATTTTTTTTAACATTTATTTTTGATTTTGATGCTTGTTAATACTCCATATATTTATTGTTAATACGACCCTATCGAGATTCTAAACCACTCACTACTTTAGAAATTAGTATAGCTGATTAGTTTTTACTTTTTTACATCCTTTGTAAAAAAGTACGTCGCAGGCGTTTTATGATATGACTTGGTTTCTAGTGACAGGAGTCTAAAGAGTTACATAGGCTATTTTTTACTGCGATGAAACATCTAATATCCAAGGAAATTTCATTGCAATTCGCGGACAAAGCCATGGACAGAAAGCATTTAGAACCATAGGATAATTTCAAATGGGATTGGTGTAATTTTATCTGATGACATTTTCTTTAAGAATAATTCAAAACGCTAGAATATTTGAATAGTACATTATTATATTACGTAAAAAATAGCAGTACATAGCAGTCACATATCGCCGGTATGAAAATTATTACACACATAGGAGATCTTTTATTTAGTCGCTAATAATGATTTGATTCAATGAAAACCATAATATCATTAGTATGTTATGTGAAATGATAGCACTGTTATTTATATTCGACCTCTTAATGAAAGAGATGAATGTAGATCTTTTCGGCACCACAAAACGTCAATAAAAAAATATAATATGGCTAATGCTTTTTTTTTTAAACATTATATCTGCGGGAAATAACCCATATTATACTACGAACTACGTTTTTAATTACGTTATAATGGTGAAAACTTGTAATTGGCCTTACTTTTTTTTCACTTATGCTACGTTTTTATTTATAGCTAAATATATAAATAAATTATTTTTTATCATTATACACAGCGTTTCCTTATCTGCGAGGTTGCCTG